>NC_041364.1:1880410-2001928 GCF_900634415.1 Cottoperca gobio
ACCTCTCGTCCGTTGATGGAGGTCTGTTTATTTTCTTCTGTCTGAGCATCATATGTAGATATTACCCCTCGTCTCACGGGACTCCACGCTGCAGAAGTCTAATTTTCCCCCCCAGGTATAAAGCTCTGCTTGGCAGGAGCTCCCTCCCTCCTCGTTGCCACAGCGTCTCCTGCAGAGAGCTGAGTGGGTGAAATGTGCAGAGAGAAGAAAAGAGAGAAATGTGGATTGTGAGGGTTTCTGTCTAAAACCTGCCAGTAAAGATTATCGTCCAAGTGCTAGTGACAGAATCAGTGCGCTCCAACTGCACCTGCTATATGAACCATCCAGCCCGACCTCGTCCCTCAGACCTCGTCCCTCAGACCTCGTCCCTCAGACCTCAGACCTCGTCCCTCAGACCTCGTCCCTCAGACCTCGTACCTCAGACCTCGTCACTCAGACCTCGTCCCTCAGACCTCGTCCCTACCTCAGACCTCGTCCCTCAGACCTCAGACCTCGTCCCTCAGACCTCGTACCTCAGACCTCGTCACTCAGACCTCGTCCCTCAGACCTCGTCCCTCAGACCTCAGACCTCGTACCTCAGACCTCGTCCCTCAGACCTCGTACCTCAGACCTCGTCCCTCAGGACCTCGTCCCTCAGACCTCGTCCCTCGTACCTCAGACCTCGTCCCTCAGACCTCGTCCCTCAGACCTCGTCCATCAGACCTCGTACCTCAGACCTCGTCCATCAGACCTCGTACCTCAGACCTCGTACCTCAGACCTCGTCCCTCAGACCTCGTCCCTCAGACCTCGTCCCTCAGACCTAGTACCTCAGACCTAAGACCTCGTCCCTCAGACCTCGTTCCTCAGACCTCGTACCTCAGACCTAAGACCTCGTCCCTCAGACCTCGTCCCTCAGACCTCGTCCCTCAGACCTCGTACCTCAGACCTCGTACCTCAGACCTCGTCCCTCAGACCTCATACCTCAGACTCCAGGGAGTTAGTTCACTGTAAGTCGATCTTATCCAGAGCTGCTAAATGACCTGGCATGTAAAGTGAGGTTTAGGATTATGGTGCTGTTATGGTGCTGCAGGAAGTACGACATCAGGGCGTCCACAGCATTTACCTTCATCTTGTTCTCAAAAGGCTCACCTGTGTAACTTTGAGAACTTCATTATCTTCAGTCAGGTCTGTGTATATGTATAGCCCAGTTTAAAAACAGTGAAGAGGATCAGGTACACAGATTGACAAAATGGCATTAAATTAATAACAATGTTTAAAAAGAAACAAGAGCTTCATCCCTGTCCGAGAGTCTTCCTCAGTTCTCAACACGACCACACACTGCAGAGCGCCTCAGACTCAGACATGTGTCGCATAAAGAGACTACAACTTGCATTTGGTTGTGTTGGAGATAATAAATAATATAGTAAATGAACCTGGAGCCCTGAGATTCTCCCACTTGTTTGTGTTTGTTTGGTGATAATCACCATGACAACTGAGCTACTTCCATCTGCTGATTACGACTGACTCAATTAAAAGCAGCAGAAAATGCCAATAAGTCGACCTTGAGTTGAGAACTATCACAGGAAGAACTCTGGTGATAAATACACATGACATTATAGATCAACCATCCTATAGGTCACATTCATATTAATGTAGTGATGGCCGGCTGGGAGCTGCGAGCGTGTCTCTCTACAGACACATGGACAGACACACCAACAGACATCACTGTCCTCAGGACACCAGCAGACATCACTGTCCTCAGGACACCAGCAGACATCACTGTCCTCAGGACACCGACAGACATCACTGTCCTCAGGACACCACTGTCCTCAGGACACCAGCAGACATCACTGTCCTCAGGACACCAGCAGACATCACTGTCCTCAGGACACCAGCAGACATCACTGTCCTCAGGACACCGACAGACATCACTGTCCTCAGGACATCACTGTCCTCAGGACACCAGCAGACATCACTGTCCTCAGGACACCGACAGACATCACTGTCCTCAGGACATCACTGTCCTCAGGACACCAGCAGACATCACTGTCCTCAGGACACTGACAGACATCACTGTCCTCAGGACACCACTGTCCTCAGGACACCAACAGACATCACTGTCCTCAGGACACCAGCAGACATCACTGTCCTCAGGACACCAGCAGACATCACTGTCCTCAGGACACCGACAGACATCACTGTCCTCAGGACATCACTGTCCTCAGGACACCAGCAGACATCACTGTCCTCAGGACACCAACAGACATCACTGTCCTCAGGACACCAACATACATCACTGTCCTCAGGACACCAACAGACATCACTGTCCTCAGGACACCAACAGACATCACTGTCCTCAGGACACCAACAGACATCGCTGTCCTCAGGACACCGGCAGACATCGCTGTCCTCAGGACACCAGCAGACATCACTGTCCTCAGGACACCAGCAGACATCACTGTCCTCAGGACACCAACAGACATCACTGTCCTCAGGACACCACTGTCTTCAGGACACCAGCAGACATCACTGTCCTCAGGACACCAGCAGACATCACTGTCCTCAGGACACCAGCAGACATCACTGTCCTCAGGACACCAGCAGACATCACTGTCCTCAGGACACCAACAGACATCACTGTCCTCAGGACACCACTGTCCTCAGGACACCAGCAGACATCACTGTCCTCAGGACACCAACAGACATCACTGTCCTCAGGACACCACTGTCCTCAGGACACCAGCAGACATCACTGTCCTCAGGACACCAACAGACATCACTGTCCTCAGGACACCAGCAGACATCACTGTCCTCAGGACACCAACAGACATCACTGTCCTCAGGACACCAACATACATCACTGTCCTCAGGACACCAACAGACATCACTGTCCTCAGGACACCAGCAGACATCACTGTCCTCAGGACACCAACAGACATCACTGTCCTCAGGACACCACTGTCCTCAGGACACCAGCAGACATCACTGTCCTCAGGACACCAGCAGACATCACTGTCCTCAGGACACCAACAGACATCACTGTCCTCAGGACACCAGCAGACATCACTGTCCTCAGGACACCAGCAGACATCACTGTCCTCAGGACACCAACAGACATCACTGTCCTCAGGACACCAACAGACATCACTGTCCTCAGGACACCAGCAGACATCACTGTCCTCAGGACACCAACAGACATCACTGTCCTCAGGACACCACTGTCCTCAGGACACCAGCAGACATCACTGTCCTCAGGACACCAACAGACATCACTGTCCTCAGGACACCAACAGACATCACTGTCCTCAGGACACCAGCAGACATCATTGTCCTCAGGACACCAGCAGACATCACTGTCCTCAGGACACCAACAGACATCACTGTCCTCAGGACACCAGCAGACATCACTGTCCTCAGGACACCAGCAGACATCACTGTCCTCAGGACACCAACAGACATCACTGTCCTCAGGACACCAGCAGACATCACTGTCCTCAGGACACCAACAGACATTACTGTCCTCAGGACACCAACAGACATCACTGTCCTCAGGACACCAGCAGACATCACTGTCCTCAGGACACCAACAGACATCACTGTCCTCAGGACACCACTGTCCTCAGGACACCAGCAGACATCACTGTCCTCAGGACACCAACAGACATCACTGTCCTCAGGACACCACTGTCCTCAGGACACCAGCAGACATCACTGTCCTCAGGACACCAACAGACATCACTGTCCTCAGGACACCAGCAGACATCACTGTCCTCAGGACACCAGCAGACATCACTGTCCTCAGGACACCGACAGACATCACTGTCCTCAGGACATCACTGTCCTCAGGACACCAGCAGACATCACTGTCCTCAGGACACCAACAGACATCACTGTCCTCAGGACACCAACATACATCACTGTCCTCAGGACACCAACAGACATCACTGTCCTCAGGACACCAACAGACATCACTGTCCTCAGGACACCAACAGACATCGCTGTCCTCAGGACACCGGCAGACATCGCTGTCCTCAGGACACCAGCAGACATCACTGTCCTCAGGACACCAGCAGACATCACTGTCCTCAGGACACCAACAGACATCACTGTCCTCAGGACACCACTGTCTTCAGGACACCAGCAGACATCACTGTCCTCAGGACACCAGCAGACATCACTGTCCTCAGGACACCAGCAGACATCACTGTCCTCAGGACACCAGCAGACATCACTGTCCTCAGGACACCAACAGACATCACTGTCCTCAGGACACCACTGTCCTCAGGACACCAGCAGACATCACTGTCCTCAGGACACCAACAGACATCACTGTCCTCAGGACACCACTGTCCTCAGGACACCAGCAGACATCACTGTCCTCAGGACACCAACAGACATCACTGTCCTCAGGACACCAGCAGACATCACTGTCCTCAGGACACCAACAGACATCACTGTCCTCAGGACACCAACATACATCACTGTCCTCAGGACACCAACAGACATCACTGTCCTCAGGACACCAGCAGACATCACTGTCCTCAGGACACCAACAGACATCACTGTCCTCAGGACACCACTGTCCTCAGGACACCAGCAGACATCACTGTCCTCAGGACACCAGCAGACATCACTGTCCTCAGGACACCAACAGACATCACTGTCCTCAGGACACCAGCAGACATCACTGTCCTCAGGACACCAGCAGACATCACTGTCCTCAGGACACCAACAGACATCACTGTCCTCAGGACACCAACAGACATCACTGTCCTCAGGACACCAGCAGACATCACTGTCCTCAGGACACCAACAGACATCACTGTCCTCAGGACACCACTGTCCTCAGGACACCAGCAGACATCACTGTCCTCAGGACACCAACAGACATCACTGTCCTCAGGACACCAACAGACATCACTGTCCTCAGGACACCAGCAGACATCATTGTCCTCAGGACACCAGCAGACATCACTGTCCTCAGGACACCAACAGACATCACTGTCCTCAGGACACCAGCAGACATCACTGTCCTCAGGACACCAGCAGACATCACTGTCCTCAGGACACCAACAGACATCACTGTCCTCAGGACACCAGCAGACATCACTGTCCTCAGGACACCAACAGACATTACTGTCCTCAGGACACCAACAGACATCACTGTCCTCAGGACACCAGCAGACATCACTGTCCTCAGGACACCAACAGACATCACTGTCCTCAGGACACCACTGTCCTCAGGACACCAGCAGACATCACTGTCCTCAGGACACCAACAGACATCACTGTCCTCAGGACACCACTGTCCTCAGGACACCAGCAGACATCACTGTCCTCAGGACACCAACAGACATCACTGTCCTCAGGACACCAGCAGACATCACTGTCCTCAGGACACCAGCAGACATCACTGTCCTCAGGACACCGACAGACATCACTGTCCTCAGGACATCACTGTCCTCAGGACACCAGCAGACATCACTGTCCTCAGGACACCAACAGACATCACTGTCCTCAGGACACCAACATACATCACTGTCCTCAGGACACCAACAGACATCACTGTCCTCAGGACACCAACAGACATCACTGTCCTCAGGACACCAACAGACATCGCTGTCCTCAGGACACCGGCAGACATCGCTGTCCTCAGGACACCAGCAGACATCACTGTCCTCAGGACACCAGCAGACATCACTGTCCTCAGGACACCAACAGACATCACTGTCCTCAGGACACCACTGTCTTCAGGACACCAGCAGACATCACTGTCCTCAGGACACCAGCAGACATCACTGTCCTCAGGACACCAGCAGACATCACTGTCCTCAGGACACCAGCAGACATCACTGTCCTCAGGACACCAACAGCCATCACTGTCCTCAGGACACCACTGTCCTCAGGACACCAGCAGACATCACTGTCCTCAGGACACCAACAGACATCACTGTCCTCAGGACACCACTGTCCTCAGGACACCAGCAGACATCACTGTCCTCAGGACACCAACAGACATCACTGTCCTCAGGACACCAGCAGACATCACTGTCCTCAGGACACCAACAGACATCACTGTCCTCAGGACACCAACATACATCACTGTCCTCAGGACACCAACAGACATCACTGTCCTCAGGACACCAGCAGACATCACTGTCCTCAGGACACCAACAGACATCACTGTCCTCAGGACACCACTGTCCTCAGGACACCAGCAGACATCACTGTCCTCAGGACACCAGCAGACATCACTGTCCTCAGGACACCAACAGACATCACTGTCCTCAGGACACCAGCAGACATCACTGTCCTCAGGACACCAGCAGACATCACTGTCCTCAGGACACCAACAGACATCACTGTCCTCAGGACACCAACAGACATCACTGTCCTCAGGACACCAGCAGACATCACTGTCCTCAGGACACCCAACAGACATCACTGTCCTCAGGACACCACTGTCCTCAGGACACCAGCAGACATCACTGTCCTCAGGACACCAACAGACATCACTGTCCTCAGGACACCAACAGACATCACTGTCCTCAGGACACCAGCAGACATCACTGTCCTCAGGACACCAGCAGACATCACTGTCCTCAGGACACCAACAGACATCACTGTCCTCAGGACACCAGCAGACATCACTGTCCTCAGGACACCAGCAGACATCACTGTCCTCAGGACACCAACAGACATCACTGTCCTCAGGACACCAGCAGACATCACTGTCCTCAGGACACCAACAGACATTACTGTCCTCAGGACACCAACAGACATCACTGTCCTCAGGACACCAGCAGACATCACTGTCCTCAGGACACCAACAGACATCACTGTCCTCAGGACACCACTGTCCTCAGGACACCAGCAGACATCACTGTCCTCAGGACACCAACAGACATCACTGTCCTCAGGACACCACTGTCCTCAGGAACACCAGCAGACATCACTGTCCTCAGGACACCACTGTCCTCAGGACACCAGCAGACATCACTGTCCTCAGGACACCAACAGACATCACTGTCCTCAGGACACCAGCAGACATCACTGTCCTCAGGACACCAACAGACATCACTGTCCTCAGGACACCAACAGACATCACTGTCCTCAGGACACCAGCAGACATCACTGTCCTCAGGACACCAGCAGACATCACTGTCCTCAGGACACCAACAGACATCACTGTCCTCAGGACACCACTGTCCTCAGGACACCAGCAGACATCACTGTCCTCAGGACACCAGCAGACATCACTGTCCTCAGGACACCAACAGACACCACTGTCCTCAGGACACCAGCAGACATCACTGTCCTCAGGACACCAGCAGACATCACTGTCCTCAGGACACCACTGTCCTCAGGACACCAGCAGACATCACTGTCCTCAGGACACCAACAGACATCACTGTCCTCAGGACACCAGCAGACATCACTGTCCTCAGGACACCAGCAGACATCACTGTCCTCAGGACACCAGCAGACATCACTGTCCTCAGGACACCAGCAGACATCACTGTCCTCAGGACACCAACAGACATCACTGTCCTCAGGACACCACTGTCCTCAGGACACCAGCAGACATCACTGTCCTCAGGACACCAACAGACATCACTGTCCTCAGGACACCACTGTCCTCAGGACACCAGCAGACATCACTGTCCTCAGGACACCAACAGACATCACTGTCCTCAGGACACCAGCAGACATCACTGTCCTCAGGACACCAACAGACATCACTGTCCTCAGGACACCAACATACATCACTGTCCTCAGGACACCAACAGACATCACTGTCCTCAGGACACCAGCAGACATCACTGTCCTCAGGACACCAACAGACATCACTGTCCTCAGGACACCACTGTCCTCAGGACACCAGCAGACATCACTGTCCTCAGGACACCAGCAGACATCACTGTCCTCAGGACACCAACAGACATCACTGTCCTCAGGACACCACTGTCCTCAGGACACCAGCAGACATCACTGTCCTCAGGACACCAACAGACATCACTGTCCTCAGGACACCAGCAGACATCACTGTCCTCAGGACACCAACAGACATTACTGTCCTCAGGACACCAACAGACATCACTGTCCTCAGGACACCAGCAGACATCACTGTCCTCAGGACACCAACAGACATCACTGTCCTCAGGACACCACTGTCCTCAGGACACCAGCAGACATCACTGTCCTCAGGACACCAACAGACATCACTGTCCTCAGGACACCACTGTCCTCAGGACACCAGCAGACATCACTGTCCTCAGGACACCAACAGACATCACTGTCCTCAGGACACCACTGTCCTCAGGACACCAGCAGACATCACTGTCCTCAGGACACCAACAGACATCACTGTCCTCAGGACACCAGCAGACATCACTGTCCTCAGGACACCAGCAGACATCACTGTCCTCAGGACACCAACAGACATCACTGTCCTCAGGACACCACTGTCCTCAGGACACCAGCAGACATCACTGTCCTCAGGACACCAGCAGACATCACTGTCCTCAGGACACCAACAGACACCACTGTCCTCAGGACACCAGCAGACATCACTGTCCTCAGGACACCAACAGACATCACTGTCCTCAGGACACCACTGTCCTCAGGACACCAGCAGACATCACTGTCCTCAGGACACCAACAGACATCACTGTCCTCAGGACACCAACAGGTCCACATGTCAGGGATCAGATTACTGCTGCTATCATTCAAACAGCTGGACAGGACAGTGTGTTGGAGAGACAGCAGATGCTCCTGCTCCCAGTCACTGTAAAGGCTTATTTCACATGTACATTACAACACACACACACACACACACACACACACACACACACACACACACACACACACACAAATACACACACAGACACACAGTCACACAGACACACACACACACACACACAGACACACACATACACACACAGAGACAGACACACACAGACACACAGACAGACACACACTCACACATACACACACATACACAAATACACACACAGACACACACTCACACAGACACACACACACACAGACACACACACACACACAGACACACACACACACAGACACACACACACACACACACACAGACACACACACACAGACACACACACACACACACACACACACACACACACACACACACACACACACACTCACGTCTCAGCATATACATGATCAATACATCCTGAATCACACATTTGGCTCTTTGCTGTTAACATTTGACAGAAGCTTTAACTATAAGCTTTTTCTTTTTTCTGATATATTTAGTTTTCCAAAAGATACTTCTCTTCACTTGTTAAGGGCTTTATAATATAAACGGATTATAGATCTTAAATGACATATTTAGGTGTTGAATTGAATGTACCTAATTGAGTGACTATGATTGTATGTGTGAAGGAAGCCTTTATACTGCCGTGAGGCTGCTTTGAGTTTCTCTCGGCAGTTAGATATTAATTAGTGTTTGTTGCTGATTTAAGTGGATCACTGGAGCAGTCGCTGATTAAACTATAATGAAACATATTCATTCATATGCAGGAGCGGTGGTCAAACCTTTTATTCAACTCCAGTTTCTAATTACAGTCCTTACATACTTACATACTTACATACTTACATACTTACATACTTACATACTTACATAGTACATACCTAAAGCATCAATCAATATTTATCATAATCACATCACAAATGAATGCTGCTGTTTCTGCTGAGTGTGTGAACGTGCAGTAAAACCACGTTCTGGCGTAGTGGGGATGTAAACACCAGCTGCCGTGCGTGCGTGCGTGCGTGCGTGCGTGCGTGTGTGCGTGCGTGCACAAGTTCTATATGCTGGTGTCACCCTGATGTGCTGCGAGTGTGTTTTATGTGTTGAAATGTTTGTTTCTGACTGTTCTTGTGTGCATGTGTGTGCATGTGCGTGCATGTGTGTGCATGTGTGTGTGTGTGTTCATGTGTGTGCATGTGTGTTCATGTGTGTGCATGTGTGTTCATGTGTGTGCATGTGTGTGCATGTGTGTGCATGCCCACTCCTTCGTGCTCCTCACAGGCCACAGGTCTCTTAATGTCACGCAGAACAAACATCAAACATGGGTTTTAAAACCCAGAAGATGTGAACGCACGTGGAAACAAGTGTTTACAGTCAGACGACAAAGTGTAGCTTCTTCATCCTGACGCTTTCATGAAACATCCGGCATGTTTCAAGATTCCACTGATGCGTTGACTCTTCACAGTGAAATACTGACACGCGCTTCCATGAAATATCTCGTGCCTCTTTATTATGATATGATATTAGTCGTGGCTCTTCTGCGCTGCATGGCCTCTAGTGCGTTCGGGTTCCTCGTGCTGTGACTTAGAGGAATTATACATCAAGTATTTTGTGATGTTTTAGCGAATCACAAATGCTTGTCATGTTTGTGTGAGACCACAGATGCTGTGAGACGTAGCGCTGCACAGACGTGTGTTGCTGATGTGATACAGTAGGTTAGTGTCATTTAAGATGCATTCAAATGAACTCATGTCACCGTTTGAGGTATTAGTGATAAATACATGGCTGACAGTGTCCACAGTCACATGATGTATTTAATAAGTACACAAATGTGTTATCAGCAGCGTAAGAAGCACGTAGAGGTGTTAAAATACTATATATATCAAAGTGTAATGAATCTGGGAGGAGTATGAAGTTGGACAAACTGGATGTATATTATGTCTCACTTCCCACCACTGCAAATGAACTGCATCTCATGAAGCCAGACAACCAAACCGCCCGTTAGCCACAAGAGATAATGAATATGAGATGCAGCCATGTGGAAATAAAAAGGTACATTTTCTATTTTGAGGAAAAATGTCATGTGTACTTTTCTTTAGGGACAAAATTATCATAACATAAAAGTCATAACTTTTGGTATTTTGCTAATAATATTCAGTCATTAACTCTGACCTTAATATTTTATGCCACATTAAGTTATTTTAATATATTAAGTACATACAGGAGTCAAAGAAGTTTTAATTATTTCATAAACATCAGTTTATTTATACTCTGAGTTTTGACATTTGAGATGGTTATTTATGAAGTTTTATTTATGTAACAAAAGAAAAAGCACAATACATGTATGTTAGTTCCGCAGTGTTTATAGAAGTAGACATGCTTTCTTACTTTCCTTTGTTTACAACAATCGTAACATCAATAATCATTTATTTCAAATATCCAAATTCTGGGTTTGAGAAGTGAACGATAATCGTACGTGAGCAAGGCAGTAAACCACCAACCTCTAGAAGCTGCTCGGACAAGCACACACACACACACACACACACACACACACACACACACACACACACACACACACACAGGATATCTCCTCATTCCAGTCATGTAAGCAATTTGTTGAGGAATGGTTTGTTGTAGGCGTCAGTCATCCAGAAATAATCAAAACTCTGATCCACTGAGAGCCAGCAGTACACTGATCTCATTCACACGCACACACACACGCACACACACACACACACACACACACACACACACACACCCTGACCCTTTGTACCTTGAAGCCACTCGACATGTGTTTTGAGTGCAGGATCTTCTTGAGGAACAATCCTTGTTGAAGGAAACAGCTCAGATGCTCATGTTGTGATATGAGTGTGTGTGTCCACACATGTGTTCCTTGTTGGCTTCCCTTGTTGGCCTGCCTGCGTCCTTCCCCCTCACGCCTCAGTGCTGCTCGACTCTGCAGGTCAGATCCGTGAACAGCCGTCTGAGAGGACAAGAAACGGCCACCATAGCTTCCAGTAAAAGCTGCTTCATGCTGTAACCTGAGCCAGCGTCAGAGGAACATGTTGCAGGAAAGTGAGGGGAGAAGGTATATTGTATTACCACAGAGGATATATATTATGTGTTGTTTCAGCATGTCTGATATCATTATGGTAATATGCAAAGCTCATACATCAGCAGTGTTAATAGAGAACATGTTGGATGTGACTGTGTAGCTGAGAGGATTACTTTGCTGATGTTCAACCGGCTGTAAGTAAGTAATCCTTGAAGCGGACATTTAGTCACAATATAATATTTGTAACATACTGAATCCTTCGTGTCAATCATGTTGACGGTGTAGCATCCCTACTATCAGCAACAGGTCTATTTAAGCTGTTTTCTCACAGAGATAGCGCAGGTCCAGCACCTGTGCTGCACTTTGATTTGTGGAGGACGGGAGTCTAATTGAGCCTGCCCCGTGGGCACACAGGTTGACACCCTCTTATCAAGGAGGAAGAGAAGGAAGGAAAAGACACAAGACAACAGGCTGAGCATCCATCTTCATACTGCCCTGGTATGAACCGGAGAGGCCTCGGCAGGGTTATGACAGACACCCTCCCTCCCCCTGCCCCTCTCTCTGAAACTAAGCCTGAAATTGCAGCTCCGCTCTGCCACCTAATCCCACCGAGTCAGCGGGGGAACTGGCCGCCGCTTCATATAAAGGGAAGATGGTGGAGAAGACGTTTACATGCTGGTTAGCAGATTAGCTGTGATCCAGAGTCAGAAGAGTGCAGACTGCTGCGAACACTCACCTGACTGTCTCGTGTGTTAGTGACTGCACACCGAGACCTCATTGTTGCTGAGGCACTTTTAAACTACCATCCAGGGAGTTCATCTCCGGTTTGTTCACGTGTGGTCTCAGTTTGTTGCACTGGAACATCTTCTGCATCCAATTAAAATGTTTAAACAATAACGTATGTTCATCTCTGTAAATGAGCGACGTTATCTTTCTCGTGCGCTTCCCTGAAGTGCACCGAGGACGCAGCCTTCAAAGTGTAGGCCGTCGCACTCTGCAGACTCAACAAACAGCACGTACTCGCTGCTTCTACACTAACAGTCGTTCCTGTGCAGTTCTCAGAGTTGGTTTGATATTGCAAGTTCTATTCAATATCATCCGTATAAGAAATATTGATTCATGCTGCTTTAAAGTCACACATTTCAAAACAACGTTACCTTTCGTGTCAGCTGCTTTGGGTTTTGATGCTAGCTTTGTGCAAAGTTTGGAGAAAAGTTTCCAAACTTGTGTTTGCCGGCTTCACGTTTCTCATTAACCTCCACTGCTCTGACCGTACATGAAATGTGCTCTGTCACCGTGGAAACAACAAGATCGTTCCTTCAGCTTTCCTTCGCCTCTCGCTGTGTTTCCCGCTGCAGATTGAGTTACTTTGGCCTCGGCTGAACGTCTCTGAGCTCTCCCTGATGCTTCGTGACGTGTCGTCAAAGCGGCCTCGTCGAGCAGGAGAGGGAGAAAAGTAGCCGGCAAGACTAAAGCCCATGAAAGGCCAACTGTGTGATTCCTTCCGTAGACCTGGAGTCAGCAGGGGGGCGTTAGCGCTGAGCGGCTGTACACTTTAAGCTTTGAATGTTTGGACTCTGGAGTTCTGATCAACATGTTTGTTTGTGGATCGTACGCCCAAGTTTTATTTCTATTTCTTTCTTTTGTCTGGAAAGAATGTGTGCAAATGTCACGACTTTGAACTTTCCTCACGGGCCCAAACATAGCAGATTAAATCTCCTTGTATTAGATGATCTTGGCTTCTCCTTGTCCTCTCTGTGCCCTCTCTTCCCAAATACCCCGTAACAGAAAACCTTTCTTAGTCCCCCTGCAATTGAGGTGATGACACACACACCAACTGTAATTAGTTTTACTCTGAGGACTCATGATGCTTTCGCTTACCTGTGCACATTTCTGGATCTTCAGGTTAGAAGCAATTCTTCCTCCAAGGTCAGAGAAGTGCAAATCATTTCTTTTTTTGGAAAGTCTCTGAAAGTCATGCTGCTGCTGCCAACATGCATATTTCTCTTTTTTTGTTGCTGAGCTACAAGCAAACTTTCCTCGTGGGTGTAAACTTTGAATAATTTTTGTATAATATTATCTTCTTCCTTTCAATCCTGTTTGCTCTATGCTGTGTAATCGCTTTTCTATTCAAATTCCACTCTATTGTGTTCATCTCATATTTATATCCTTCTTCCTCTGCTCCTCCTCCACTCCTATCACTTCTATCCTCCGCCTTCTCCTCCTTCTCCGCCTTCTCCTCCTTCCTCTCCTTCTCCTCCTTCTCCTCCTTCTCCTCCTTCCCCTCCTTCTCCTCCTTCCTCTCCTTCTCCTCCTTCCTCTCCTTCCTCTCCTTCTCCTCCTTCCTCTCCTTCCTCCTTCTCCTCCTCGAGTGGCCACTTGTTGTTCTTGTTGACCTGGACAGAAACAGACCAGGAGCAGAAAGACAGGAGAGGAAAAGGCTTCCTGATTGTAACGATCAATCATTGCACTCCAGACAGAAAGACTGTGAGTGGGATCATCAGAAGAAGTGTAGTGGGGGGGGGGGGGCGAGTATGTGATTAGAGGGATTGAAGAGAGGGTGAGAGACCGAGAGTGGTCATCAAGAGAGAGCGAGTGGGGGGAAGTTTGCTGATGAAGTGGAAGATTGGATCACTTGTTGAGAAACTGTGTGAGAAAAAAAAAACATGCATTCACACTTCGGCAATTACACATTTCTCCTGTCATGGTTGTTTGGTGACGGAGACTTTTGGCTTGTAAATCACTAAACCTGGCCCCCAAAAGATCTGTTTTTTGGTCATTTTCTTTCACAAAAGATTGAAAACTAATTAATCCAAACAATTGAATCGTATACTGAAGCCCAAGCCCGGCTTTCAGTAACACCTGAAGTAGATGAAGTTGTATTTGGAGAGGAAATGTCCTCCGGTTTGAATGTTATCAGCTGATTTAATGGGTGTTATCAGCCACTGGTAGGTGTAATCATCTATTCACACCATCAATCACCAAAAGAAGGAAAACAAGAAGACGACACCAACTTCTATACGCAGTATGAAGAGGAAGAAAGTGCAGGAGGGGTGGAGCTGGGATGTTTGGTTCACTAACCACCAGCTGTTCCTAACCCTAACTAATCAGTGTTGAAGCCTTTGTTCGTGTTCAAAACATTACATTTTATTCAGTTTCATAATGTGTTATAACGTGTTTCACTGCAGTGTTCACCGAGCTGACGTATTAGGATGGTAGCAATACCCACTGATAACACCCGTTTAACATAACTTATAAAATATCTATCTATCTCTTTGGCTTTTTGAAAAATTTAAATCTATTTATTCTTATATTGTATTCAAAGTTTGAAGAGCTGGCTTTGTCTAAACATGCTGCAAATGTTCTCTTTTGTGAGGTGAAACTTTATCTCCTCGTTGTATTCATCCTCTGTAAGTTAACTTTTGTAAATCTCTCTAAGAGCACGATCTTATCTTGTTTTTATACAATGCACATCTCCTTCATACGCTCACCACACAAAGCGAGGACAAGTTCTTCACCGTGTCAGAGGTTAAGTGTCGGGTGAATGCAGCGTAAGTGTAAAGTCTGTTTCCATCCTTTTTAAACATGAGACCGTTTCTGACATCGAGTGTCGTGCACCTCCCAGTCAACCTGTGCAGATTTCCAGGAAGGGAGTTTGGTTTGTGGCTTTTAATCTCACAAGGAAGTGATTGAACATTTTCTATCGATGACTCATTAATTCCACAGAAACCAGCTCAACCTTTGTATTTTTATCTTTTGTCAATTTAGATTGTCGACCATCTGGTGTGAATATGTCTCTTATAAGGTGACGTTCGATGTCAGCTTTCCTTACGTATTAATATGTATTCATGTATTTAAGTTTCTTGTCGAATCGAGCCCAGAAGTGTGAAACACATGTCAGTACTGTGCCAACTACATATTTAAAAGTTATTTTCACCGCCTCCATTAAGAGATCTTCTCGTTCCTTTCCCACGACATCAGACGTCAAGATGAACGTTCGCCACATTGCTGCCCAGAACATGTAGAAATGTTTAGTCTGCTTGTAATCCGGCCTTCTGCCTCGCTCTCCGCCGGCCTCATTAAACAAATCTCCATCCTGTCTCTCCCGCTCTGCCAGTCGTCCTGTTGGCTCAGCTGTGGACAAACAACACCGCAGATAAACACAGAATGGATGTGGCCACATGTCCCGCTCCAAATTTATATTTGATCCAAATATAAAAATGAAAGAAATGCTCCACACGCAGTTTGCAGTGTTCTGCATGTTGTTATACGTGTTTCTATAAGTTTCCTCAGTGATTCTTCTGCATGCTTTCATGTAAAGACTTTGTGCTTTTTAACGAGGCTTCTTCTGTAACATTTCATCCTTTCTTCTCACTCATAAATTATTATGGAAATTACAGCTTTAAGCTTTCATCTGGTTTACTTTTCCCTGCATATCATCTATATTAATGGCTTTTTATAAAGATATAGCCTGGATGAGAGATGTTGGACTTTCATAATGTTCCTTCTCAGTCATGAATTATTACATTAGTTAGATCTTTAAACTTCCATCTGGTTGTAAAACAGATGCAGCTTGGTTACACATTCCTGCAGCCCATTCATATCATCTCATTCACTCATGGGAGATGATGTAAAGGATTTAAATAGTTATTTCATGATAACAATAATCAAATCAAATCAAATGTATTTATACAGCCCAATATCACAAATTATACATTTGTCTCAGTGTTCTTTACAAACTGTACAGGATACGACACCCTCTGTCCTTAGACCCTCTGTCCTTAGACCCTCTGTCCTTAGACCCTCTGTCCTTACACCCTCTGTCCTCAGACCCTCTGTCCTTAGACCCTCTGTCTTTAGACCCTCTGTCCTCAGATCCTCTGTCCTTAGACCCTCTGTCCTTACACCCTCTGTCCTCAGACCCTCTGTCCTCAGACCCTCTGTCCTTACACCCTCTGTGCTTAGACCCTCTGTCCTTACACCCTCTGTCCTCAGACCCTCTGTCCTCAGACCCTCTGTCCTTAGACCCTCTGTCCTTAGACCCTCTGTCCTCAGACCCTCTGTCCTCAGACCCTCTGTCCTTAGACCCTCTGTCTTTAGACCCTCTGTCCTCAGATCCTCTGTCCTTAGACCCTCTGTCCTTACACCCTCTGTCCTCAGACCCTCTGTCCTCAGACCCTCTGTCCTTACACCCTCTGTGCTTAGACCCTCTGTCCTTACACCCTCTGTCCTCAGACCCTCTGTCCTCAGACCCTCTGTCCTTAGACCCTCTGTCTTTAGACCCTCTGTCTTTAGACCCTCTGTGCTTAGACCCTCGCATCGCACAAGGAAAAACTTGTCCCAGGACGGACAGACGTGCAATAGATGTCGTGTGTACAGGATAAACAACATAGTACAAATACAACATTTGACAGAAATGATGTTGTGTTGAAAAAGAGAAAGTTTGGATGAATCCAGGAAAATGTCAAAAAGGCTTCCCGGTGTCCAGCAGGACCAGGGCAGCAGGCGCAGCCACGATTCATGATCCTGACGTAAACTTTATCAGAGGCAACCTGCCACATGAGACACAGAAACTCCGGGGATGATGCCCCGGATGGTGAGTTAGTAACATACATTTACATAAATGCATACAGATAGAGAGGGAGGGGAAGAGAGGGAGGGGAGGAGAGAGGGAGAGAAGGAAGAGAGCAGGGAGGTGTCCCCCGGCAGTCTAAGCCTATAGCAGCATAACTAGGGGCTGATCCAGGGCAAACCTGAGCCAGCCCTAACTATAAGCTTTATCAAAAAGGAAAGTCTTTATCCTACTCTTAAATGTGGAGAGTGTGTCTGCCTCCCGAACACAAACTGGAAGCTGGTTCCACTGGAGAGGAGCTTGATGGCTGATGAAATAAGTGGGAAATAAATCATTTGTTGCTTCAAACCACGTCCACCTTCTCCGAATCCAGCGATAAATATATGAAGACGTGATGTCTCATAAATAAACAATCTTAAACAAATATTGTCGCCGTCCAAAATGTCAGCTTTTCTTTTTTTTGTTGCTCAAGACAAAGCAGAATTGATTTAAGAAGAGTTTTAAGGCCTTCAGTTTATAAGGCTGATGCAAACCCTCAACTTCTTGCAGCCCGATGAAGGTCTAAGGACCGATTCATTGTGTCACTAATACATTTCAGTGCAAGTCAACGACAGCGTGCAGGATTCCCTTTCCTCACCCTCATCCTTGGTACTCCATGTGTTGGGCTGTCACACGGCTTCACAGATGGCAGCATCATTCAAACTCATTTCAGTGATGTGAAGCATGAAAGTCTAACTTTCCAACCGTAAAGATAAACGCCGCAAAACACCAACAGAACGCTAAAAGGTCCCTAACTCCCTGCCTGCAGGACATAGTTGATTTGTACATTTGAGTCAAATTACAGTTTAATTAGTTTGTACTCGATAGAGACTTACATGACTGAAAACTAACTGGGCTTTACTAAGTGAAAGATCTATAAAGAAAAGTCATCAATAATTCCCCCCAGGTCTCCTGTTTCCACCAAACAGCGTAAGCAGCGATATCGCCTCACTCGCTGAACCACAGTGAGACCAGCCGAGGGTTTTAACGCCGCAATGTGGCAGCAATTTTGGTTCTGCTCTGGTGAAGATCTGCAGCCTGTTTCCTTTTGAAAAGCTCTAAATGTTCGAGGCTGTCTGGAAGGTAAATTTCACGGGCAGTTTGGCAGCAGGAAGTTTCTTTGGTCAGGGTGTTTGTGTAAACAGCTCGTAATGGTTTTAGCCCGCGGTGAGGCCTCTGTGGTGCACATACACACACACACACACACAGGATCATTCAATGCATATATCCCCGTACACACATGCATACATGAATACTTGCATGTGTACCACAGACGTTCATTTTTCTCATTCTTCCCCTTTAGGAGTACGAACCCTTTGATTCCTGCAGTCTGCCTTTGAAGTTGTTCAGTTCCATTTTAAGCTACTTACATTGAAGTTAAATGCAAACAATTCCAAATTGATGACATTTTCAAATGTTAAAAAGTGAAAATCTCCCTGGCTGTTCTCATACCCTTTGTAGCTATACCTACAAAAAGTAGGCAATTGAGGAAAATTAAATGGTTACAACATATTACATATACACATCATTTTTCTCCCTCCAGGCAAGGAAACATTAGATTTTCTGCTTGATATGAATGCACCTGACCAGTGCTGCAAGCAGATTATCAGCTTTACGTTTCATTACTGGCTGTACACTACTGTATGCTACAGCTAATCTCTGTATGTCTGCAGACTTTCACATTAATTAACTTTTATATATAAATCTCTTGCTGGGCTGGTTCCTTCTTATCTCAGTACATACATGTGTAAAAAACAAATACATATGTCCTGAACTCTCACAGTATTGCACAGATGTTGGTCTCTAAGGTTAGAACAGTATAAAGCGTTTACATATACTGCCCCTTCTTCTTGGAATAATATACAGCAGGACCTGAAGTAAACGTGTAGAGTGAATACAAATGACGACCATTATGGCTGCCAAATGAGTTTATGTTGACTTTAATAGATGCACAGAGCTGTGTTGGCTGTTGTGCATTAATGTCACATCTAAATGAGTTTGTGCAACACTGATAGCCAGAACCAATTACAGTTCCATGTTGGACATATAGCATCAGTCTCTGTAGTCTCTGTGTCACATTCATCATCTGTGCTTTCTGCTAAATGCTTCTTTTGACAGATAATTGCTTGCTTGAACAAGTTAGTGTGATATAAAGCATCACAATGTGCTTATTGTCTTTGTGTTTTGTTTCATGTGACTCGTTCATTTCATGGCAGATAAAATTACAGTTGGTTGTTTTTCCTTCATGTTAACCTTGAGTTTCCACTTATCAGCGTCCTGTGAAAAACAAGTCAGCTAGATAGAACGTGTATTTCTCCTCAGCTTGTATTTGGATTGAGAACACATGAAGTGAGCGTAGATCCAGCCATGGTGAGTGAATCAGTGAAGCAGCTGCTACAATCTCAGCTGTACCATTAATGTCTCGTAACAAAGTCAACCTGCGGTCTGCTTTGACAACTTCTCCCGATCGCCCTCCTGTAACCCAGGCTGCGTGATCACTTTTCCAGTAAGCAGGGATCGGACTTTGTTGAGAAATGACTCACTTTCCATCAGGAGACTGTTATGAGGCTTTAACTGAGTTTATTATGCATTTACAAAAGACTATCAAGTCTGAACTGTTTGGCAGCGAATAGACTGGAGGAGAGCAACAGGTCTGATACTGATCCTAATGTTGGAAAATAAGCTTCTGCTGCTGAAGTTCAGTCTGTGTAACAGTGGTAAACGTCTGCTCTAGCTCATGTGGTTTGGAAGATCATTGGTTTTATTTGTAGATGAAGCTGAACTGCTGTTTCACCGTTGCTGCATCTCTCAAGACCTTTTCAGACTGAAGCAACAGCAGGTTCTTGCTCCCAGAGACCAGGATCTAGGACGTATGTGGCCTAAGGAAAGGCCAGCAAGAGAGCTGTATGTACTGTAACTGGTTCTTACTGTACTGTGTATCAAGGCTTGTCTGCAGTGTTGATACGATAGATGCAACCATAGCATTGTGAGAAAGCTGCTCAGTGACCTGTGGCCATCAGGACGACGTTTGATTGTTATCAGGCCGTTAAATGGTTATTAGTTGTTTGTGCTTCCTAAGCGGCCAAATCCACCAACCAGTAGACCAGAAGGTGCAGATCCAACGTCATAGGTTTAGAAACAAGATCATGTTTTGGTTTAAAATACGTTTTTTACGTAAATGACGTACGTTATGGACCTTTGCTAACACAGGCCACGTCACTTTAAAAAACTCAACATTGACTTGACAGTTGACGGTGAGTCCTTTGTTAGTTTGACCCATCCACCCTAAGCAGACTTTCTGTATTTATACTGTGAATAGTTGATAGTTCTAAACATGTGTAGCAGGTCCCTTCTAACCCATATCTATGACGCTGATAACCACTGATGTTCAATTTATCACAAAGGCTGCGACTAACAATCATTTTCATTAAAGTTTCGTCCTCTGTTTTCTCTCAGGTATTCTGTCCTTAACAATGGGAACCACACCGAGCAGAAGAAGAAGTCTCTGCACGCCAACACAGAGTCCCACGAGTCCTGCTTGTGACCAACAACGACTCCTCAGTCACATCTCCAATGACCTCGGCTCTGACACCGTCACCACAGAGACGATGGAAACACAGCGCAGCCTTCACAGAATCAGATGCTACAAACAAAAAAGGAGCCCCGATAGGACTTTAGGGATCCAGGGGAGGAATGTGCCATTGTCATGGGTGCATCTGGTTTTAAAGTTCAGCCAACACTCATCCTGTGTTCTTCAAAGGTGGCAGGCACCTGGTGGAACAAAACCAGTTCTCATGTCTCTCTGAGGCTGTTTCTGTTAGGCTGGTTCTCCCGTCTGCAGGCCCACAGAAGACTCACTGGATCAGAGCCAGTATGTGACTGTGATCCCATCAGCAGGCCCCCTGGTGGCTATCTGTGAAGTCCAGCTTGTCGTGCGGAGAACCGGCAGCTTCGGTGGAATGTGTAGGAGAAATTTCACAGCACGAGATGTGATTAATGACTGACTGGGAGTCGTGGAAGTGAAATATGTTGCCAAAGCTATTTGATATTACATACAGGGGACCTATTTCTGATTATGATATGATGCTCCCTGTTGTTTTCCAGTACAAAACCAGAGATAGATTTTAGAAGGTTGTTCCTTGTTGGAGAAATTAGTGTTTGAAATGAGTGTTATTCATGAAAAGAAGTTTAGAACAGTATTCCTTCTGCTGAACATCGAGTGTTTTAGCCTTGACAGCAGCTGAAGAACCTGTGTGTCTCTTATTTGCTAAATCCTCATTAAGCTGAAAGGAAGATGTGTTTGCAAGGCTTCGTTAAAACCCTGACCCTGACTGTCGAAGTGCATTATAACAGAGGCTGCTAGCTCACACTGCGTGCTCATGACTCCATGAGGCTCCGTCTCAAACATTGTTTTCCTTCTCGCAATAAGAAGTTTGAGGATCACAACACATAAAAGCTGCTCATGAATGATTCAACAGGCATTGAAATGGCGCATTATGTGCATGGTTGTGTGTGTGTGTGTGTGTGTGTGTGTGTGTGTGTGTGTGTGTGTGTGTGTGTGTGTGTGTGTGTGTGTGCGCGTCTGTATGTGTGTTTCCATGGTGATGCATTTCTTCATACGAGCGAGCTTCTGAGTGTGTATGTCCTCATGTGTGATGTTCGTATGTATGAAACCTTTTCCCATCATCCCGCGCTGTATTGCCCGCGCTTCATCTCGAGACGTCATTTATTCCCTCCGCCTCCGCCTCCGCTCACCTCGGAGTGTAAAGAATGTATCAGAAATATTTCCATTTGTGTGTTTCATGGAAACAAAGAACACTAAAGCCAACTGTTCACCTGTACCCACAATGCAATGCAATCATGTCCTTTTTTTATTCTTTTTGTTTTATCTCAGTCTTGAATACATACATACAACTGACACACCCTATCACGATTTATATTTTAACAAAGGATTAAATGACTTATATTATTTATATATATATATAATTATATTAATGGATCGCAGTGAGACACAAACTAATAATGAGCTCTACAGATTATTGTGGTATTACTGCACAGTATTTGGTTTAGTGGCCTCAGAGCTCTCGAGAAGCAGTTTTCAATGAGCACGCTCTAATGGACCCGCAGTGAACCTGCCCAGCTGTTGGGGAAGCTGCTGGGAAAGATGACTTCACACTGGAAGAGGTTGAACTCCAGAGGGAGGAATGTAGTCTGGTTAAGATACTTAGAGAAAGTAGTTCAATGTCAATGTACATGTGATATAAAAATATAACAAGATACAAAATAGTCACATGCCGGCAAAAGTGCCACTCAATTGATTTTGTTTCCAAAAACATATTTCACTCTTTAAGACCGTACGACCGACTTGGTCTGTTGTCTTACTCGTTTGTAACGTCCTCCTCCAATCTTAACAACTAAAACAGTTGCACCTTTATAAACCTGGTCACAATACAAACAATGAGCCAGTCAGAGCAGATTCAAATCACTTACAGGAACCTTTTATTAGTTAACCACACAAAAGATGCCACAAAGAAAATGCAAATATGAATGTAGTTGAACGACCAGCAAGCTCCTGCTAAATGTAGTTAAACTACTAGTTGAGTTATTATTATTCCCCAACACTGCTGCGCAGCAGCAAACAGCAGACAGAGCATCTGTTCAGAAGGATCGGAGCTGCTGGAGACCAAAGCAGATCCAACAGGAGAGTGAATGTCGGCGCTCTCGTCTGTTTGTGCAGCTCTTCTGCCCCTAGTGGTCGAAAGCAATCAGTGCAGCTTCAAACATCACTATCAAAAGTTTTATTCCAATTTGGAACTAATGTGGTTATAAATGTAAATTTGTGAGAAGTTAACATTTTAGAGGAATGCTATGATATAAAGATAAACAGTGAATGTTGTTTCTTCTAGATCAGGGGGGTCAAACTCATGTCAGTTCAGGGGCCACATGCAGCACAATGTGATCTCAAGTGGGCCGGACCAGTACCATCACAGCATGATAACCTGTAAATAACCACAACTCCACATGTTCCCTTCGTTTGAGTGCAAACAAGTACATTCTGAAGATGTTCAAACTTTATCTTTTTACAAAACATTATGAACAACCTGAAAGTTCTTAAGAATAAAAGGTGCAATTTCAACAATATTATCAGTTTATCATTTACACATGTGTGTTATAACTTACAGATCACAGTGTGTCTACAGAGGCAGAAAACATTTAGTCACAGGTATCTGGAACAGTATTTTACTTTATGATCAAAACAACACATTTAGTCACAGGTATCTGGAACAGTATTTTACTTTATGATCAAAACAACACATTTTTACACTTTGCAAAGTCATCCCGCGGGCCGGACTGGACCCTCTGATGGGCCTGTGTTGGCCCGCGGGCCGTATGTTTGACACCTCTGTTCTAGAGCCAAAGCAGCACAGCGGTGAACCTTAAGAAGAGTTGCATTGGAACAAACACAGCCCTCTCAAATCACTTGTTCAGATGAAAACACCGTTGAGCTGATTCACTGGCACAAAGAAAGCCACACAGCTCTCGACCGGAAACACCGGGCCGGCGAAGGTCATTACAAATCCTCCAGAGACGAGACCATTGACCCAGTTTAGCAAGTGACAGTTCAGAGGAAATATCCAATCTGACAAAATGACACCAGCTCTCATGTCACTCCAGATACATAAATATGAGCCTCACACAGCAGAGATCAGGCGGGATGTGTGAGAGGAGGATCAGATGTGCACTTCATTACAGTTAACCTCAATTCTTCACGTTCCAACATTGCAGACGGTGAAATCTCCACATGTGTGGCCAGAGGGTCGACATTAACCACTCACGCAAACTGATTCATCCAAAATCTATATTTCCAATATATATATTTATTTTAATTATTGTTATTAAAGGGATCATGTACAACATTCAACATAAACGTTGCCGATGACGTTGATGCACCAGCGTTAACGCAGAGATCATGTTCACCTGCAGGCAGCTGTTTATCGTGCAACACATGAATATGCATCAGACTCATTCACTTTGTGCAGGCTTGAACTGAATGTGAGAAGTTTCATCAGAAATGTGTCAAAGCGTCCGCGCAGCATCCAGCTCTCTGCTGACGGACGTGTCCGGAGATGGATTAGTAATAAACAGCCTGAGCACAATATGTAATACATTTCAAAATGGAAGTATTCATTCATAAAAATCATTTATATATATGTATATATGAAAACAATATCGATGTCTTCAATTGTGAATTATATTGACTCGCATTTCATTTGAAAAGTTAACCTAAAATGAGTTTGCTAGGTTAGGGTTAGGGTTAGGGTTAGGGTTAGTTCTTATCGTTCTTTGCCTTTAAAGCATACTGTGTGTGTTTGAAGCACTTAAAGCTCATTTAAGTGTTTCAATCCAGGACACTTAAAGTTCTTCTACTTCTGATCGCAGACAGTCCAACAACACTGTCCAAGCATGGACGACGGTTATCAGATGTCCAAATCTTTCCCCTTCTACCCACAATCCCTTGCGGTTTCAAGTTATTTCCTATAGATGATGTTCTTCCCCTCAGTGCTCCACAACATCTTGTTTCAAAGCATTTATAAAATGTGAGTAAAAGTCCACGCAGACAACCAGAAGAGTTTGTATCTCAGTCTACAGCAAAACAAATCACACAGTCTTCCATAACGTCAACATTTCAAGAGGAACTTGAAGATGCTTCGTGTCCCTGCTGAATGTTTGCGTCTGCTTCAGTTGTGTTGAATTCTCTGCATGAAACAAAAGACAGAACATTTTGAAATGTTATTAACTGATGAACAACTTTATACATTTCAACAAACAGTTCGACCTGGACATGTTTAATGAACTTATTAAAACCAACATGGGGAAGTGTTTTAGGTGCATTTGAATATTATTTATTTTCCAGTATATTTCTAATGTTCTCGAGATATCTAATAATAATAATAATAATAATAATAATAATAATGCATTTAATTTGACTTTACAACACATGTACACACAAGATGCAAAAGCAAAGATGGAGAGGAGTTATTTTAATATTAATATGATGTATCCCCATCACTTGCAAAAAACAAAATATGTAATAGCATTTATTTTTTCTTAGAATATAACGAAATGTTGATATTTATCTTATAGAAGCTCAATAATGGTGTATATATATATATGTATATATATATACATATATATGGGATATATATATATATATATATGGTGTATATTTTCATGAGGTAACTGTGAAACGTGTCGATTATGACGTAACAAATAAAGAATGGTCATTTTTCATGTAAATGGAGATTTCCTCAGAAAATGACTCGAAGCTCACGACATCATCCCAGGGTCTGTTTTTACTTTTCAAATGATACATCAAACCGGTTCCTATTGTCATGGGTGTTTGTGTGTCCTTGTGATGGACCTTAAGAAGAAGCCTTTGTGTCCTCACTCTGCAGAGTGAAGCCACAAACGTCTGTAAACACAACATATTAAACACGGAGACCTTTTCAATCCTAGGAAGTTGCAGATTCAGCCTTTTTTTTTATAAGCAATCACATGTTTTCAGCATCTTTAAACCCACAATTTTATTTTCAAACAAACATCTGTGTGTTGTTCCGTCAGTAGAAGAGGAGACGGTCTTTGTGGCTTGAGTGTCAAACTTTTCTTTTCTCTACTTTGCTGTTCAACAGCCGCCCAATTCCACGGCTGCAGTTTCCATGACATCCAAGCTTAATGTCAGGCAGTGTGTGTGTTTTCATTCTTGTGTGTGTGTGTGTGTGTGTGTGTGTGTGTGTGTGTGTGTGTGTGTGTGTGTGTGTGTGCGCGCTGTGTGGGAAGCTCCTCCACATTCTAAAATTAGGAAAGTCAATTTCGCCTACCTTTGTGAAATTTAATGAGCGTGTGAAGAAGATCAGTCCGATCGCGCTCGAGTTGGGAACCATCGACGATAAGAGATTAAAAGGGCGAGGAGAGAAACCCTGCTGCTGCAAACTGAAACTCTTTCAAGTAGAAACATATACTTTTCTCTTCACTAATTCAAAGAAACAGACCATTGGTCCACAGTTGGAGTCAGATGTAGTGAAACTCCTCGGCTCACTGCTGGTATGTGAGCCGGATGTTTCAGTGCTCCACACACATATAACACACAGCTATAATAAAACCTGGAGGTGAGCTGTGGTCCACTGGAAGAGTTGGATTCATTCAGCACTGCCACTAACACAGACCAACAGTCTGAAAGTCCCACTTCTTCTGCTTCTGATCCGGCTTCATTTGTGCCGGTTTGTTCAGGTCTTAAGTTCCATTAAGAATCTGTTGTTTCCCTCTTCACCGTGAGCAGAGTCTGTAGCCTTTAAAGCCTTTTGCCTCCGAAACATCTCATGGAACAGCGCTTATGTCCACAATAACATGTCTTTGTTTATTGGAAACTATTCCTGCAGTTGATGGTTCAATATTCCTCCAGCACGGTGGAGCTTCTCCAGAATAAACACCAACTTTCTGCTTCCATTCATTTTTGCACGTATAGTTCTGACTTTCTCAAGTGCTGGATTATAAACTTCCTGTAAGCGCAGCGGTGATGTCTGCCACTGAAGTTCTCAGCACAGCCTCTTTGCCTTTTTTATTTGCAAAATGTTTTTAATATCTTACCTGCCTTCTTCAATGCCAGTTGCAGAATTTGTCAGACGCGGCCACTGTCGGAGTACTTTGTGACACGTTTCCAGTGTGATACCACAGCTTGGACCTTTCTCAGTGAAGACCGATGTAAATGTGGAGCATCGCCATGTGTGCAACCTCCTGAGTTGTATTCCACGTCATTCCTGCTCTGTATCCATCTCCTTTTTAATTTATTCATTATTGTTTTGCAGCTTACAGCATGAATGTGTATATAAAGGAAAAAAACTCCCACAAACTGTCCAAAGGAGACAAAAAACAACTTTTATAAAACTCTTCAGTATTTATTTTGACAGAACAAAATGGGTATTTTCATGTATTAAGAACATAAAGAGCTTCTCTTTCAGGAGCTGAAATGTGTATGACTTGTTTTCTGTTGCTATGTGACAGTATCGATAAAGGCTAATTAAAGATTAAAGAGATGTTGATAATCCTGGTGTCGACTCTCTTTGTGACTCCGACGCTGATTAAAGCGTCATTAAAGCGTTCGCTTCGCTCAAAGGATTCCTGTTTCCTCGCCGAGCTAATCCAAGTTCTCTCCGCTTCCTCTTTTGTAAGTGAAACATTGAAGACTTGAGTCACTCAGGGAGATGAAGTGAGAAACTCCTGAAGATAAGGAACATAAAGGGTTTCTACTTAGGAGAGATCTGTGGCGATGAATGGAAGGAGCGATGCACACCATCGCAACAATCTCCCCCTTTGTCGACGTCATTATTTATCATTTCTGACGCTGTTCTCTGTGGAGCGAATGCTTAGCGCTTCTCTTTCATTAGTTTCATTGTACTGGTTTTGATTGACTGATTGATATCGATTTTTAAATCAATCAATCAGTAACATATTAATGGTTATTGGTCACTTATGAACTGCTGCAGAGGTATCAGGTTCACTCAGGTCTTCTTTAATTCACTGAGTGTTCTCACAAAACCTTGTGGGCCAAAGACAGACGTGCCAACGTGCGCACACTGGACTGCAGCGGGTGAAGCAACGTGTGAGTCTTTCATCCGTTCATCTGGATGTTTTGCCTTCAGTAGACAGGAGACAGTAGTGAGATGAAGGTCTCTGGCCAGACTTGAACCGGGGATGCTGTGATCAGCATCCTTCGACCTGCTGGATGCCACACAGCTCTGATTTATTCCACAAGGTCACAGAGCCTCAGTCCTGACGTGTGCAGTGATTTGAAGGAGACGTGTTCTAGACATCCCACTTTGGGTAAAAGCAGAATAGGGTGAATAATTTGGTTTTATATTGAGAAGAAAATAAGCTTAGTGCATGTGCAAAAATAGGCTTGGAGTCACAATTATGGCTCATAAATCAGAGCTGAAGAGTGAGCTGCTGCACGGCTGGTCTAGACAGCTGCAGTGGTTACTATAGAAGGAGGTCTGGTCTTCAGACGGACAGCTGAATGTGTCCACTCAACAGAACTGTTCCTTACACATTTATAGACATCAAACAACAGGTATGTTTTCTGTCTTCTCAAAGCCGTAGAAGTACCACAGCTAGAAATGTAATGTGAACCCTCGTCCTACCTCACCATCTTTAACATACGACTGGGGACCCCAACAAACAACCATCACAGCCAAATGTCAACGTTTTTATTATTACTTCTGTAATTAAAGGAAGAAGAGCACATGAGCAACGAGCGACAGAGGTGTGATAGTGATTCTTTAAATGAGGACATATTTTATCTGGGTCCCCCATAACCCCAATACATATTATACATATTGGCATTTTTAAAAAGCACTCATCAAAAGAGAAACGGAAAGCAAGGGTTTAAAGCCAATAGGGACAAATTGATCGACAAAGAAAGCACCTGTGAGATATGACAAAGTATACGTGTGGGGTCTGCGGGGGACGAGGGTTAAGGATGGAGTAAAGGTCAGGAGGTCATTCGTGTTGGAAGGCTTCATCCTTTTGGGAGGGACGTTGTGCTCGGCCGAGGACGCAGATGTTAGTGGCACTGAATTGGCACGCCTTTCTCCGAACTAGACGTCGAGCCAAAACACTTTCATGACAGATCCAAGGGAGTGAAAGTATCCGTGCTGCATGTCTCCCCCTCTCTCCCTCTTTCTCTCCACAGCTGTTCGATCAACTAAAAGCAAAAAGCAGTTCCTGCAGTTTGAAATAGTTTTCACTTTACTTCTGGAGGCAGTTAGAAAGTAAGAAAGGCAACATTATCTCCTGCATGGAATTAGTTCTCCAGCCATGTGAAGCAACACCAGAGCACTTCTATGGTATGTACATTTTCTTTAGATATATAAAGTCCTCATTTGCATTTACACACATCGTCCGTGACCCTTGCTGTGACCCAGTAGACCCTTCCCACACTGCAGGAGAGAATCTGTTTCCAGTGGAGATATTCTGGCTTTAGATATTTGGGTAAAATATCTAAAAGTGTCTTTGTGTTGCTTCACATGTGAAACCAGGTCGTGATTATTATTAGTAATAAATGATAGTAATCCTTCATCCCCGCTGATCGATGGGATCTAAGAAAGGTCCCTGACAGTGTTTTGGTTTGAATAAAGGAATAAAGGCATCTAAGGTGAAGAAAATAAATCTATTTTGTTATGAAAACATTAAATTCATCACTATGTCTCAAATGTCTCCATTCAGTGAGCGGCCATTAATCTTGAGGAAAACACACGCTGATGAGATTTGCACGTTTAAAAGAAAAAACCCACCAAGAACTAACGATGCCTCTGTGAGACCTCCTTTTCACTGATGTCACACACACACACACACACACACACACACACACACACACACACACACACACATGCAAGCATTGAGTACACACAGTACTGTGGAAGAAGTACTCGTATTTCAAAAGTATCACTTCAGTGCAGAAATGCTAAAAGTCATGCATTCACATTTCTACCTAAAGTATCAAAAGGAAACCTTTTACACGCATTGGAAGTTCCAGAATAAAATGTCTTATATTATTAATATGTTGATGCATTAAGTGTAAGCATCTCTTTCATGTTGCAACTGGTAAATACTCAAAACACTCATTTAAAATCAAACTGCAGGGAAGAGAGAAATGAAATGATTCGGTTCTGTGTTCAAAATGAGTCGCAAAGAGTCGAGTGCAGAGACCCGCACATCTACGCAGACCTGCGTATGTTCATGTAAACAGATGTACATCACGCAGACTATCAGAAATAATAAAGGACACTTCATTTATATTACACATATACATATTCCTCATCATTCATGTCGTTCTTCAGCTTCACTTTGCTTTGGCAGCATGCTTTGGATTCAGCTCAGTCAGACTCTGTTCATCTCTCCAGACTGTCATGTCTGCAGGACGTCGATACAGACGGGGTCACGATCCTGGCTTTTAGATTTTCTGTTTCCTGATTTACTTTATAAGATCAGCTTAATTTATTTAAGCTCGCTTTCTGTTTGCAACCTGCGTGTTGTGTGCTGTTGGATCCGCACGGTGACAGACGGACACACCTGCAGCATAAATATCCTCAGAGAAACACACATCATCCAGGGCAGCACTTCTTTACTTCAGCATTAAGATGCATTGTGCTGTGGTTCCTGGATATGTGCTGACAAATGTGTAATTTCCATTTTTATAGCTACACATGCACATACATCATTATGGATTCTTCTACACACTTTAACTTCCAATGTGTGGTATCAGTGGTAACCCACAAACTGGATAGATTTCAGTGTGCAGCTGCTGATCTACACGGTACAGAACAATTAGAAGCCAAACTTTTTGTTTGAAATGGTGTGAGGATGAAGTCTCTAAGTCTCATGAACAAGTTACTGAAATCCATCTGATCAGGTGAGTTTGCTGCAGGTGACCTGGAAAGTCTCCTGAGCAGGTTCCCCTCGTTCAGTGACCGGTTCTGTGACCCCCCCATGTCTACAGTACTTTGCTTTTTCAATGGTGTTCTGTCTGCGTGCACTATCTGTCTGTTTGAAGTATTTTCAAGTAGATTTTTCAGCAAAATAAAAATTTTTTTTACTTTTCAGGTCCACTGGAAAATGATTGTTATACGAAGTAATTATTGATGTCATACTTCTATCAAGTTGCTGTGTTCGCCTTCTTACAGTAGGACAAGCTTACTCAACCTATGTACTGTTTGTCCTTTTGGTTGGAAGTATTTCTGTATTCAACAGCAATAAAGAACCTTTTAAATGAGAAAGCGAAGCGACCGTGACGTAACCGGGAAAAACAAGATAAACAGAAAAGAAATAAACTTAAAGACGGGCAGACAGAGATAGTGAAGTTAGCAAAGCAGCCAGCCCACACATCAAGCCAATTCAATTAGGAAGAGAAACTCCTTCCTGACGAGGGTTTAATGTGGTTACGGATCGAGGACAGCTCTCTCTCTTCTCTGTTGCAGCGACAAACAGACACCGAGCTAATAAAGCATCTGCAGCAGTAACGCCACCGCATGTATCGTTCACACTGATGGAAAGGTCCTACGTGAGGGGTTTCAATCAGTTGTTATATTTCAAATGCTCGGCACAAAATGATCTGCCAACGACAGAATCTTTAGAAGCTTGACCTCTGTTCTTCCTCATGTGTGTTTCAGATTTGCAGAAGCCAGTTTGCAGCAGTTGTTTAAATTAATCCATCTGGTTGAAATCAATAATTCACGTTGACCTTACAGGCCCTGAAAGGTCCTACTGAGAGGTCTCATCGTGAGGTCTCATCGTGATTAACGTGGACCTCGGGATGTGTTTGCTGTGTAGGTTTCTTTACACTTGGTCCAGGAGTTTAGGAGCAGGAGTCGTTACTGCAGCTTTGTTTTCACTCAAGAGAATCTTTATGATTTGTGGGTGGATTGTGCCACAAGCATCCATGGCAACACTGATTCCCATCAGCACCACATGCTGTCTTTAATAGGCAGCGCCCACTGCAAGACACCGAACACAAGTATGGGGAGGCAGGTTTTTAATTTTAGAGAACTGCACCTCTGAGAGGGTTCTTGGCAATGCAGACTTTCACTCAATGTGTGTTTTCTACACATTTTCCAATTTTCTTTTGTGCATTTGATTTGCCATGTCATCATACTCTCCTGTCTGTAGTTTCTTTTTTTATTGTATTAAATAAACATAAATAAAAACATTTAAAGAAAGAGCATGCAGTAATGGAGAAGTACTAATTCCCACGGTGGTAAAGTTTGAGTATATTGTGAGTAAGAGTATCTTCATCCTCACAGTGAAGACGAGACGCAGATTGAGGCCGACAGAAAGACGGATTAGTCTGCCGGTACATTAACAAATTACTTTTCGAAATTGATTATCGTCTCTGTCTGGGATTATTCACAACAGGTTTGCCAACGTTGAAATCTATTACCCATGTGAATACCTGGTATTTAATTACCAATCTATTTTATTGGACTCATGCACTGGCAGACAAATAATTGAGCAGAAGTCCAATCTGTGGGGGATTCATTACACCGCACAAGATGTGTCTGATTAGATTGTGGCTGCACGGGGACTGAGCCACAGAAAACAAAGTGAATTCATGATGTTCGGTTGAGTGGGGCAGTCATAGTCTGGATTAGTAGATTTTGGTTTTCCTTTTAATCTGGGTCGTGGGTGTTGAGTTGGTACTGAGTCTGCTTGTCCTTCATGTAGACAGAGTCAGAATGCTGTCAGTGGATGAAGATGGACAACACATCTTGAGTGAGAAGTCTTGTAACTAAAAAGATTAATCAATAAAATCTTTTTTTGAAAATGTTCAACTTTTCAGGGTTTATTCAAAGTGGAGTATTTTCATTGTTCGTCTGTTTATCGCACCTTCAGAAACACTCTGTCGTGTTTGGATCTCCACCTGACGGAGTAAAGGATGCTTTATTGTCCACATCCGCCTCTGTGTCTGTCTTTAGCTTCTCAAAAGCACAACATTAAGCCTCACTTAATCACTGCTGCACCCCTGTTTTATTGTGACACAGAAAGCCTGTGTATTGTATTGCAAGAACAATACACCACTGGTCCTCCATGTTTGACTTCAAAGTGCTCATGGTGACAATGAGCTCATCACTTGCTCATTATGGTGTTTAGTTTGTACACATTTGGAAGCATTTTCCTGATTTCTGCAAACCATTTGAATAAAATCTGAACGTGTTATGTGACTAACTGGATATCTAACTGACAAAGTCTAATTTGCTTTTAAGACGATCTGAATATCCTTTGAGACGTTTTCATCCCTCTTAATAAAACATCTCGTGGAAATGGCCCCCGCCGCTTCACATGTGAGCTAAAATCAGAGGCAATCTTCATTCTTTGCTAATCCATCACACAAACGGACAGTGGGCCATTATTGCTTCATCCACATGAAGTATTTTCATTTCCAGCCCATATTGTTAAATGGATTTTCAATCACAATGGCCATTTTCAGCCCCCTCTGTAATTGTTCTGGTTTGAGGAGGTGGGTAGAAATGAATATAAAACGTTTAGGAGGAACAAGAGACAATGACACTATTGTTCCCTGGACTGCATGTCTGACATTTAAGGTCTGGTGGCTGCGATTGGCAGACGAGGAAAACAATGGCACAAAGCGTCTTGTGGTGTGACTAAAAATATTAACGACATGGAGGAATAAAGTCATGCACTCTGGATGATGGTGACATTTCCTGCATGGTCCCAAAGCAGAGGAATAGTGTGGGCCGTGTAAAGGTCTCTGCAATGCTTCATGTCCATTTTTTATAATGACACAGGTCTGGAAACACAACATATTGATCCCCAAATAATTCCTCCAGTTGAGTCAAAACTGTAACTGCAGTATAGAAACCAATGCAAGTGTCAATGCAATGAATTCCTCACCTGAAGACATGTTTGAGAAACAAACTGTTTGTTTTCTTCTATACTTCTTCTAAAAATCAATTTCATTGTGACTCTCAGTCAGTTTCCTTTCAGATGACTTCAGCGTGGGGTTGTCTCTCCAGCTCTCTCTATCCTCACCTTTCATTTCCCACTGGGAATAGATTCATGTCCAACCACATCATTTTTCATTTTTCTCAAAAACAGAACTCCACAACTGGGTCTGTTTGTGTTTTGAATCTGGCTGTGGCTCTTTTCATAAGAACTCAGATGTTTGAAGTTCCTGATAAATCCGATATCTCTGATACTCTTGTGTTTGTGGAAGCCAGCTGATGCCTGCACTTTACGCCTCCTGGTGCATGTCCAAAAACGGTGCCAGCAAAAACAGGCACACACCTCTCAAAATGATTTGAGAGAATGTTTTTGACATTTTGGTGATGCTTTGACTTATAAGATCTTTCAGTATATTCTTATATTACAGTTTAAATCACCGTTTAAAATACCCATTTGTCTTTCTATTTGGCTGTATCCTTTTTTTGTGTGTTGTTTCTTATGTTTTATTATTTAGTTATACAGCTATATTGAATATATACAGCTGTTCCCTCTAATAGGCAGCTTGCTCATAATTTGGTTCACTGTGCTCCCTCCTACATATACATGTGGTTTCTCTATGTGTATAAAATGTAAGTAAGTAAATAAGTCAATAAGTGTGTAGGTGTAACATCCTAGCTGACTCTTGTCCAGTGTGTGGGCTAGGAGCCCCTGAAGCACTAAAAGCCCATGTCCTTGTGAGCACAAGTAATTATCCTGTATGCAAATAATATTCTGTGTTCACAGGATTTATAGGACTTTCTTTTTTATAGGACTCTGAATGGATATGATTTGTAGGTGATGCTCTTTATTTGTAAGTAATTCTAAAGGTTTTATTTTTTTACCAGCAAGAGCTCCCAAATATTATTGTATATAATACATTATTATATTGAAGGATAGCAGACGTGTGGAGAATGACAAAGGTCCTGCCTACAAGGAGTCTGATTGGACGAGCACTGACCAATAGTGTGACCCAGAATACTTCCGCAGTATGGTTAACCAATCACCAACGTGGAACGGACCTGTCACCTGTCACTCACGCAACGGAAAGACGTTACTGAAGACGCGCCATCGTCAGACCGTTACGTGGACGTTACGGTACGTTAGTTACGTTACGTTACGTAGACGTTAGTGCTGAAGGATGGTAAGAAAGTTTAACTGACGGTTTAAATCAGTTATATTTTGAAGGTAGACATACAATGTTAGCTTAAAAACAAAATAAAACAGCAAAACACGGCGGAGAAGCTTTTAGTTAAGCTAACGTTAGCTTAAAAAAAACTACCACCAAAGTACGGAGTGACCGTTATTAGTTAAGCTAACGTTAACTGAAAAACGTTAGCTCAGAGCTAGTTCACGCAGCTAATGTAACGGCACAGCTAGCTGTTGGGCTGCTAGCTAACAGGTAAAGTTACTCTAAACTATTTGTATTGTGTCAGGTCCACAACTTAAACTTTGCTTTTCAAGCCCTAAACAATTAATTTTGTGCCCTTCTACAAAGTTAATGTTAACCATTTTAAATACATGTGTGACATCGTAGACCTTTTACAACAGACTTGTGGAAAAGTGAAACAAATTTAGTTAATAATAATAATAAAGTTACATAAATAAATAAATAATGTATTTAAAAAAGGACAATAAGTGTGCCAGTAAACCATGCCAGTGAGCCAGCATGCAAAATACCAAGTACTTTGCTCAACTAAATCAAATGTCATTATTAATGTAATTAATTATACCTCTACTTTTCCTGCAAAAATATCTTCTAAAGGTCCATCACAATCATTTGTACTTCCTGAGCTTTATGTTTTGCATGTTGCCATCTGTTATTATTGATCACAGCTAAAATATTTACATCTGAATATGATAATCAGAGGTATCTACTGTCAAGTATGTCTTTCAGCTTACTATCATAACTTACCATATCATACTATATTTTGTTAAAACCTTCTGATGTTTTCCATCATATTGTACATTCATTTATTTAAATTAGGCTACATCTCTTTATTAATACTGACAGACACCAAGTACCAATACTTACTCATATCATCAGTCTGGTGTGCACTGTTAATGTAGACTTGCTGACTCTGCTGCTATCACACTTCTGTCACCTTAACCACCATTGTCATTGTCTCTACCTTGCACATTTTTTTGTCTTCATATGCTCTTGCATTGTATTCCTGTTTCTATTCTTCATTTAGATTCCTATACCTCTTACTAATAGTTTCTTGAAGTTTAGTTCATATATTGTCATTGTACAACACAGGGTTGCACAGCAGCATGTAGCTGTAGTCCCTGTAGGCTACACAAGAAAAACAGTGCATTTATTTAACTATTTATTTGTACTATTTATGTCCTTGTGCTGCTGCAACGACCAAATATCCTTTCCTTTAATTCTTAGTAATTCCCAAGTCATTAGGCTACAGTCCAAGTGATGGAAAAATTCAACTAAAGTTAGTCAAGTCTGACACAAGTAATGTAGTCCACACCTCTCATGAGACTAACATGATTAGGCAAGGGGTGCATTTACAAAAGTGTCCCATTTGATAAATTCAAGGCTAGGTTGAATATTAGAAACCTCAACAAGGCATAGTCATTTTTTGTTGATGGCATTTCTCCCATTTCACTAAAATACAAGTATTTTCCTTCTGCAGGAGTTGATTAAAATAAATGGAATCTGTCTGACGACTGTGAGTTCAAAGAGAGTTCAAACTCGAATAGTCCCAGCGGGAGGTTTCAGCCACGAGCTGCCTTGCAGAGACTTCAGAAACTTTTGGTATGTTTTCACTGTTTTATGTCTCAACTCTAGAAAATAGAAAGAGGACAGTTTAATCCCCGGTAAATGTAATGTAAATAAACCACTGCCCCTCTAAGCAGCAGTGTAGGCACCAGATAAGCATTTATACAATCAATAAAACCATGAAGTGGAACTTAAAGTTGACTGTTCTGACATAAGGGCGTATAAAAAGAAAAAACATCAACTCTAAATCATTCAACCCCCTTCAGTACTTAAAGAGACAGCATGTCTTTTAGTTGTTCAGCATCACCAGGAAAAATGAAAAATATCAAACAGTTGTTAACACCAAACTTGTACGGTGGCTCCAGTCGAATGGCAGACTGCCAAAGGAAACTCTGCATTAGGTTTTTGCTAAGGATAATTAGCTGTGTAACTAACAACAACTTGATATATACATACTGCATTCATTGTTCAATAAAATAGCTCCACACTCCATCCACAGATCAGGAGGCGAGGGACGCTCTGGTTCAAATACTTCCAGGTTTTAGGAGTAAAAACTATTACACTATTTCAAATCCACCAAAGTCACCTGGTTTTCTACTCAGAACTCAACACTGAACCTGATCCTGCTGTACCTCAAGGCTGTGATGATGATGATCCTTCATCTCATCCCAGAAGAAATAAAAGGGCATTAGTTAGCATTAGCAGTGTGTGTAATGCTCAAGTTGTTGTTTTAAGATCAACTTCAATACCTGGCTGACTCAACCATCAGCACTAATTCACAGTGGATTGTTGAAAAAATAATGCGTTTTATGACCTTTTTGAAGTATTTTTAGTTTTACTGTTACATCAACTGCTTGAAGGAATTTGTGTGGGCGGCGCCCTTAATCATAATTCTGGTAAAATGATATTCCAGACATTTCAATCTCAACAGAAACTGGATTTTCAGTCCTGTGTCTTTTTGTGCGCATGAATGATGAATTTGTGTGTGTATGTTTTATGTTGGAAAGTCCCCCCCCCCCCCCCCCGTATATCATAAAACACAGCCTCAGCAGGTGTAATAAATCACCTGTCTTTCCCCATCTGACAAAAAGAAACAGAAAAAAGGTTTTATGTTTTATAAATCTCTTCTGTACTTAGACAAGTAACCTTTTTTAATTTTAATTTTAGTCATTTGTAAAACATGAGTGTTCCCCTGTCTTTGCGTCTGCATGCATTTATGTGTGCAGGCCTATTTTAAGTCTATTTGAAGCATTTCATTTGAACCAGCAGTATTCATGTTTTAGCAATTGATCCAGATTGACTCACAATAGGCATACCACTAGCATAAGGTTAACTTCCTGTATCACCTGCAGAATAATGATGATGTAGAGCTGAAGTAAGTAATAGTCTGGACTACAGTAGAAGGAGAAATATTATACAAAGAACATAGAGTTACTATAACATAATGACAGGGAATTAAAGCTCAGTTGTGACTAGCTGGTTGAAAACAACATGTGGAACATGTGCTCATTTAAAAGACTGGAAAGTTTAGACAGTTTTTATAATGTACAGTTTTTCACGTCAACCGGGAGTTTGAGTTAAGCAGAGTAGACTGAAATGTAGTTAAATATTTAGTAGGGCTGCATGGAAATAAATGTGATAAAGTTGTTGAATATCGGGATAACAATATTACTTTACTTACAAACAAACATTTTTTATTTCCAACATTCTTTTATTCAACAAATTCAACTTTAAACAAAAAGGCTCCAATAAAAGAGAGAATGATAGTTACATTTTAAAGTGCAGTTTTTTATTAATACCTTTTCAAATAACTCAATAAATCTTTGAAATATTGCAGTCTTCCAGGGTGTGTCGTGCAAGTTGACATCGATGTGATGATAAAAACAAAAAGATATACTGTGCAGCACTAATATTTAGTGCTCTCTGGACTTTGAATGCTTTTAGCTGTTTTGTGTCTTTAAGATCTTATTTTTTACCTTTATGAATTTAAGTTCCCGTCTCATATACACTACAGACCCTCTGCAGAAGAAGCTGAAACTACATTTCAGCTTCACGTTTATAAATTCACAAATACTCAGTCGTCTTTGGCTTTTGTGTAGGGCGATGCTACATTTGATGAAAGCACTTACATGTGGGCATGCTGTGCTGTGTGTACAGGAGAGACAGAACTAGTCTGAGAAGTGAGGAGAGGGATGACATCGAGGGGAGGAAGACATTAGAAAGATGTGAAATGCCAGAAACGGAAGGCAGCAAAGAGGAGGCCAATCAGAAAGAGGGAAGATGAATGTATCGATGGAATGAAAGACAGGAAGTGGTGAGGGGTGGATGTCACACTAAGATGGCAGCCGTGTCTGCTAAATTAAATCTAATGATGAACAAGGAGAAGAGAAGCATTTAACAATCCCTATTAGACATTTAACATTTAACATGGTTCTTGTCAGGTTACTTTGAGACTCGTGCAGTCCTTCCCAGACCACAGTGGAAAAGTTTACTTTGTTGCATGTTTTTGGTTTGTTATGTTTCAAAATGGTTAATTACAAACAACCCGGGGCTTGTAAACACAATTAACATGGAGTCTTTAAGCATCGTGTTTATTGTGTGGAGTTAGAGTTACCTGACGTCCTGCCAGGTTGGAGGTTTTGGCAGTGACGTAGAGTCTAAACAGATTCCTGTCTCTGCGTCTTAAGTTGAGCATATCTAACCATCTTTTTGTGTGGTGTGTGTGATATGAGTTAACATGTGAAACATTGTCAGTGCAGTATTAGGAACTTCTGGCCATCAGATGTCAGTGTATGAACAATATCAAACCGATCTTTAGGATCATACCAATTGTGATCCTTCAGCATTTATTTATTATCTAAATATTCCTTACTGTGAAAAAAGATGTAACCCGAACAAACAGCCAGATCCTGTTTAAATAGAAATACAGAAAGTCAACTGTGCATTGGCAACAGTAAATAATCTGCCAAAACAGCAGTCAGGATTTTTCCCTTAGAACGTTTTAGCTCTTGTAGACTCTCCACTCCTTCGTGAGAGATTGATAACTTAATGGATTTGTGTGGTGTCTCTGCTCATTTTACCTGCCATTTAAAAACATGATTGCAGCTATTCACTGTGTGTGAATAGCATTTTTCTTACCTGAACAAATGAAAGGAACAGGAGTAAAAAGAGTGACTGGTGAGCGTTGAAGTCATCTCTTCATCTCATCTGTCTCTTCTCTTCCCACGTTGAGAAGTGGACTCAGGTGTGATGTGCAGGGCATTGATCAAACACACACTCCCGTACAGGATGTCGGTTCATGATGTTGCTGCCCATCACTGATGTGAAAAAGCCAAAGGCAGAAGCGTATAAATAAATATATAGGCACTGATGTACGTGACACGAAGGGCTACATGGTTGGAAGACCATTAGATGAGATCAGAACCAGACCTCGTTTCATGTCAGTCCAGCCTTTGAATAGGATGCGAGTGGGTTTTGACTTTGAGACTTGGAGAGTGAAGACATTCTCACAGATCCTGTTAGCAGCAGGAAGGGTTATCCAGAGACATTTGGGTCTGAGTTTTAATTTAGATTAGTTTGACGTTATGATGGGATCAGATTTGCCTGATATTCAGACTGAATTGTCATTTCCTTTCCCTTCGTTATATCAGCCTGACACTGTGCGTCATGTAGCCGTTGCTAGGAGCAATTATCTTTGTTTTTCACCAACGCTTTTTCTTTTTTTATCTCCACCTACTTGCAAACGTCCGGAAAAAAAACCCCTCACAACAACACAACACAGCTTATCAGAGCCTGCCTCCTTACAAATCTACACTCCGAAAGTCCAATTGAATTGTGGATTTGTAGAACTGTGACACACCTGCTTTCCAGATGGTCATTGCGTCAGATAAGGTGAGCTCCTGCCATGACTTGAACCCGGTCCCTGACCAGTACCACTTTGCAGTTTTTTCTGACTTTCTGGACTTGCAAAGTTGACCCCCTCCTACCCAATATAACATTTCAGTAGTGAAAATACTTTGTTTTACCTCGCCTTCACTGCACAGATGAGGCTTTCTGCTGTTGAAGACATGACCGTCACTTCCCAACATTTCTTCACACCAGGCTGTTGGTGTGTATGTGTGTTTCACAAGATATCACATGTACTGTGACGGGTGTATGTGATCTACTGCTCTCATGCTGGACTGCAGGGGGTGCGTGTGGCTTTTTTCCTGATGGCAGAGGGAATAATGGGGAGTCCCAGTGGTGTATGTCTTGACAGGAGGAATAATGGGACGTCCCAGCAGGATGTCTCGGTAAATGGGTTCTTGTTGATGTTCCAGGTAATTGCAGAGTGCAGCCGTCATTGTATTTCTCCTGGCAGTCTGCCGCCGTGTCATTCCTGTTGACAAGAGAAGAAATTGCTGCCTCCCTTCGTGCAGTGAAATGGGCTCGACTTGTCAATGTGACTGATTGCTAGTGTATGTCCAGTAGTGTGTGTTTGTAAGGGCGTTCGATATCATTAAGTGACTTCACGCCAAAAAAGTGTCCGATACTTAGTGTGACTTCTGAGACGACCTCTTGTGTGCGTGTGTTTTTAGGCTGCTGTTTGTGGAGGCTTAGCTTATGAAGAAAATGTATCATTTGGAAAACAAAATCTGACTCTAGGCATGATGCATCTAACTTTATCTGGAGTTTAGAATATGAAACCATAATATAGTTTGACATGATTTATACATACTTTGTGAATGCTATCTTAGAAACCCCCCCACTGCATTATATAGACATATTTTAAGTTGCTTACATATATTATCTTTTAGCTCGCTTCCTTCTCAACACAACTGAAATGCTACATAAGGGATCTGAATATAAATTGCCTAATCTCACTGCAGTGCTGAGAAGCAGCATTAGATAAATCGTCTAATCTTTTCCAAATGCTGCTGCGTCGACGGCAACATTAATGTTCAATTCTAGCACAGTCTCACAGAACTACTGAAATAAGCACAAAATCTGAAATGTAAATAATGTGTTGTTGACGCAAACTATTTGAAGTTCATGTAACTCTGCCACCTGGGGATGGAACATGAATATATTAAGACTACAATTAACATTTTGGTGTGGGTTAAAAAAAGACACAAAGTTGTTGAAAATGAAAACTTTACTCATATACAAAGGATGTGATCCTGATTTATGAATGAAAAACTCTCATCTTACCCTGAAATGTGATGTTTTCATAGAATATAAACCCTCCTGATGTCAACCAGCGTTTGCTTTTTAGGAATATAACTCGTACAACCTGACGTTAAACCTTTTCTGAGATCTGATGAATTTGTTACACATTTGGCATTTGATTCACCAAGCAGCACTTCTCTTTAAGCAGCTTGTTCATTTGTTATTGCTCCATCTACTTTGGCTAAAACTGACCTTGTATTGACATGTTTAATGACATGCATGTTTAATGACAAGCAACGCCACATTTGAGCTTTTTGATTGAGCCTGAAATACAAATGAGTAACTCTGAAGAGCTGAGGCCATCCTTTTATTAAACAGCAATATTTTATATTCATTTGAAAACATAATATTAGAGGAGTTCACTGGGAATACTGAATGATATCGAATATATTAAATTAATATTACTTGTACAATATTAGTCAACTGTGTGGCTGGTGGAGTAGATCGTCACTACAATCTCTTTAATGCCCTGAAGTTCTCATTCAGTAGTGATTTCCTCTGAGCCAAATGAGCCTTGCTTTCCTCCTTTTACTGCAACTTTTACTGCCCTTTTATATATATATATATATATATATTATATCTCGCCAAATTCAAAACTTGCCGATGTGTTCCAGTAGTGGTTTAGCCCCTAATGGATTTGGCCTATAGGGGATCTTGTTGCCATCTTTAGTGCTGTTTCAAGAGTCACATCAATAAGGGATGTGATTGCATATAAAGTTTGCTCCATGGCTCACATGGAAGTGTGTGTGTGTGTGTAGGAGTTGATGATGATGTACTGTGTAATATACGGTGCTATGTGTTGCAGAGTTAAAACACAAACGCTCCGGGGATGTTGGTGTGCAAAGATGTGTAAGGAGCACAAAACCCTTAACTCAAATGTGTGGCATCGCATAACCTTTTAACATGTAACATGAAGGATTCAGCTTTCACACATACTAGAGAGCAAATACTCCCAAAGTCATCCTTTCAAAACGTTTGAGATCTCACTCTGTGACAAGTGGCAAAGAATGATTTGCTACATTAAAGGTGTTTCAAGACGTCTGAATTCCTCAGACTGGATTATACAATTTGAGGTTATTGAGTGAGGAAAGTCGATTTACAGTATGAATGCTCCATTTTCACCAGATGGATGGCTATTTTAACGCCCCAGGGGGAAAGAACTAATTGTGTGCTGTGCTTAAGAGATTATTGAAAGTGATGCTCTTGGGCCGAAGGGTGCTGCTCACCATGAAATCTCCTGCTGTCGGTGATAACAGAGAAAAGAGAGACCATCCTTTTCTTCCAATCTTATTTTTACTTTTTCCATTCTTGCAGAATCAGCTTGTTAGGTTTTGTGTTAAATGTGTTTTTGATGGAAGAAAGAGATTTTGCCTTCAGATGTGGCAGCCAGTCATTGATTTGTACTGCAGATGTGGAGTAAAGAAATTGCAGAACACTTAAGTCACCCTCCAGGCGTTCTCCTTAGCTGAAATGTGTCCTGGATGAGCTTTCATAACTTTACCAGACTAAATGTAAAGTGCTTAGATGTTTGGAATCGTGCTGCTCCCCTCGTAAAACATTTTTTTTATTTTTTTGATATGATGTGGGACGTCTTGTAAATATGCTTCCCTGCCGAGCTGAGAAAGCAGAAAACCCAATAAAAAGCGAGATTGAGAGTCACTTCACTCAGCTTCTGGTAAAATATGGAAGAACTTGATGGCTTCACTTTCCTTCCGCACGACTCTTCTTATTCCTATAACAATGCTCTCTGTAACTATTAAGCATTTTAAAGAAATGTGCGTAAGTTTGTCATTGTACCTTTTTGGATTCCAATGTCTGTACTATTTACACTTAGTCAAGATAAGAGCCGCACCATTATGTACTGGTATATTTGTGGATTGAGTTTTATGCATTTCAATAAGAACAACAGTTTTGTCTTTTAGCAAATCTAAAGCTGCTCGCTAAATGACCAACAGGTCACCAACAGGTCACCAACAGGTCACCAACAGGTCACCAACAGGTCACCAACAGGTCACCAACAGGTCACCTCTCCTTCGTCCATTCTCAACGCTTTATCTTTGTCTTGTTTGTAGTTTTTATTTCACCCATGTACATGTTTCTACAGCTGTGATTTACTTTCTGTCTTCATCTAAAGTGAAGGAGAGGGAATAAAACCGCTCCTTGCTCATTAACCTCTTCTTCATATAATGGTTATCTATTCTGTTCAAGAGCTGCTATTATAGTACAAATAGAATAATCTTAACAATGCACAAGAAAGGTGATGTACAGTACAATTCACCCTGAATATAACCGTACATACTGTAAAGCCCTGTTTGCAAAGGATTAACATTACCAGGAGACATAAAGTGATTTTAATGAGACTTAATGGATCATTTTGTGGAAAGAGTGGTCACGTTTAAATTTGACAAAAGAAACAGCACGTAGCTTCAGTACCAGAAGCTTTCCACACCCTTTTGTTTACCCTTGAATTATTTGCAGCGAACATCAGGATACTTCCTGCATTGGCTCGACATTTTGCCAGTAAACACAAATTGCTTTGCAAATTGGATCCATACACGTCATTCGTACGACACTGGGTTCAAATCCTTTGCCATAAAGTCATTGAAGACATTTAGCATTCAGCTTCAGAACAACCCTGGTGAAGCCTTTTATACTTCAGAGTGAGTTTACATCAGATTTATGTCATTAAGTAAAACACATTTGGAATATTGGTTTCAAAAACATGGCAGTGTAAGAACAGAACAGTATTGAGTTATTGTATGGTTTCTTATTGGAGGTAGATGTTAAGAATCAATATGATGTCCTATGTGAGAATACAGTAAAGAGGGCGGCTGTGTCTCAGCAGGTAGAGTGGTCCTCCACCGGTCGGAAGGTCGGGGGATCAATCCCCGGCCCCTGCTTTCAGCATGTTGAAGTGTCCTCAGGCAAGATACTGAACCCCAAATTGTGTGAGTGGGTGTGTGAGTGTGTGTGTGTGTGTGTGTGTGTGTGTGTGTGAGTGTGTGTGTGAGAATGGTTACACTACTGAAGTGTATGGTAGCCTCTGACTCTGTATGAATGTGTGTGAATGGGTGAAGGACATGTGTTGTAAAGCGCTTTGAGTGGTCGTAAAGATTGGAAAAGTGCTTTATAATAGCAGAACATATAACATCACCTGATATCAATATAAAGTGCACGGCTTGGTGTGTATTGTGTAAAATGTTATATGTATATTGGGATGATTGCTTATGTAATGACATACGTACGTAAATTCTACCTAATGAATTGAATTCTTTTTTCTAAATCGTTTATTCGAAAGTGTTGGCCAAAATGGCAACACAATTTAGCACAATTAATACTAATGTAGTACGGCATGAACTTACCCTTTAATACTTTTTTTATATAATGATCTTCAGCTGGCAGTATTAAGGCTTGTTTGTGGTTTGGTGTTTGACATTCAGCACTTAAAGAAGTGCCCATCCCTAAATGTCAGTGCATATTCTGTTTTTCTGCTAGATGTGTGCAGACCTTTTTACTTGTTTCATTTCAATTTCATCGAAGTTATGTTGGCAGCTAATGAGCTGAGAGCAGTGGATTATAGAGTAAGTGCCTGTGGGAAAAACATGTTCATCAAACTCGAAGAAAAAAGCATTCATGCCACTTTGTCAGCTCTCTGAGCAGATGAGCAACTTAATCTTTCTTTCTTTGTTCCTGTGGGTCCATCTCTATTTCTTCCTCTCTCTTGCTCTGTCTTTACATGAGGCGGTTTACTCTTTAACAGATCGACACTCTGGTACCTCAGAGATGAGCTTAAATTCGGGGGAAAACTCTGCCTTTTCAAACGTGTCTACTAAAATAGCAATGACGTAATCTATCGAAGTAGGCAGGCAGATGGCAAGAACCCAGCAGGGGCAACTTCCAAAGCTTCTATTAATAACCATGAAATACATATCTATCAAACAGGCAGGAAAGTTTCACTGAAAAACAACTTATTTGTTTCTCACTCGTCCTAACAAGTTAAAAAAACATGTAGTACAAAAGGAAACACATTAAGTCACAGCTGTAATTAAAGTTTGTTTGTAATGTTTAATGTAATGTTTAGCATCCGTAACTGCATCAAGGTGGAGCCAGCTCAACACATGGACAACATTGGAATCAATCATAAGAACCCGATAACAAAAAGCTTTTTCTCTTGGAAATGGAAGAATGAACTAAAGAACAGACGTCACCTGTGCTTCACATCACCCGTCTCTTCTATTGAAGGAGACAGACTGGACATTTGAGGAGTCTTTGTTCATTAAACAGGCATCAGTGCTAGATGCCAGTGAGCCTCGTGACGTGATGGATGGCCTCGGCTCTTATTTGGCATTATTACCAGTTCTATGTTCTTGTGTTTTCAATATGATGAGGATGAATCGACCAGCTCCTTGGCTACATATAGCATTTTGATATATACTGTATATATAAATATATATTTTGATGGGTTGTTTTTCAAAATCTTTTCATGCAGTGCTCAATTTGACTTATTTTGCGATATTCAGTTAAATAAATGGATATGCACACATCACCCAGGTGGAACATTTTGGAATAGAATTGAGAGGTGTAACTGTCACTGTGACACAACTGTTGACCAGATAGGCAAAGATTGCCTTTGTGTCTTCATAAATATAGAATAATATAGTATCTAATATATATATATATATATATATATATATATATATATATATATATATATATATATATAATATAGAAGATAGAAATATATATATATATATATATATATATAATATAGAAGATAGAAATATATATATATATATATATATATATATATATATATATATATATATATATATAATATAGAAGATAGAAATATATATATATATATATATATATATATATATATATATATATATATATATATATATATATATATATATATATATAATATAGAAGATAGAAATATATATATATATATATATATATAATATAGAAGATAGAAATATATATATTATATATATATATATATATATATATAATATAGAAGATAGAAATATATATATATATATTATATATATATATATATATATATAATATAGAAGATAGAAATATATATATATATATATATATATATATATATATATATATATCTCTATCTAATATAGAAAATAGAAATTGCTGTACAATTTGACTATAACTATTTCAAACTGCTACATGTAGCATCTACAGCAGTGTTTCTCAAACTTCTTCAGACCAAGGACCACTTAACCAATAAAGAAACACTCACGGACCACCTGACTCCCCAAATATCCAAAAGCAATAGTCCTGCTCACCACTCCAACAGTATATTACAACTGAAAGCCTAATGATGAGCTTCATGTGACCTTCTCTATGTCGCTCGTTCACACATTAAATCAACAACACAAATACAACAAGCATTTTGTTCATATGTGATTTAAACGGTGAATGCTGATCGATGTTACACATCAGATGAAACGCAGACTACATTTATTACTGAGTTTATGTCCGTACAGAGAACGTACCCACAGCAACATCGTGAGGGCGCCTTCGTCATGTGTTTCTTAGATTCATCACGTTTTCTCTCAAAACATCCTGAAGGTTTCCCAAAGTAATCCTTGTGTTTACTCTCAAAACGACTCGTAGCACAAACCCAGTGTGGATCGGGATGCTCTTCATCTCCAGTCCAAAAAAATCCAAATGTGATGTCGCTGTGATATTTTCTCTTCACTTTAGCGCTGGACTTTCACAGCTTTCAGCCGGGTGGTGGTTGGCACGACAAACCGCTCTCCTGGGACTCAGTAACAAACACAGAACCACTTGTAGCTGCTGAATCACCTGCATCAGGACGATGCACCTTCACTGTTCATTTAATTTTCTTTTAACTGACCCGGTCTACAGCCATCGGTCCATCCTGTCAGTTGACCGCGCAGATCATTTATGTCGTAAGATCGTAAAACAAACCTCCATAGCTACGCTACATCTAGTCTACACTCTAGTCTATACTAGTCATTTTTAAACAGTTTGAGACACAATTTAAACTTATAATATATACATTTCAAATGGGATATTTTACCAATATACTCACGGACCACTAGCGGTCGCTCACGGACCACCACTGGTCCGCGGACCACTCTTTGAGAAAGACTGATGGAGGAAGTAATGGAGATGATGGAGACGATACAGCAGTGACAGACCCCGTGGTGTTTGATGTGGTGTCTCATATATTTACTCACATCTCCATGGATACCGACATGAGTTAAGTGTCACTTTAATAAACCAGCACAGCCTGTTCTGCAGATCATGTGTATGCAGTGAATGAGGTTCGGACCTCTTACTGTCGTTCCACAGGCATCAACAGAGAGCCAAGCCAACTCGCACTGCCCATCTGACTGTCATTCTTTGGCTGATATGTGGTCAGAGCCTCTGGTGGTCGACTGTGTGTGTGTGTGTGTGTGTTGCGTGTGTGTGTGTGATCCCCAGCTCATCCACTGATCCGTTAATTTTCAGTCAGTAGATGAAGCATTGTGTTTGGTGTCGCGGTGGGGGCTCAGAGGGGTCGTCATGCATGTGAGAATCTGCTTGCGTTCACTTGTGCATGTGAGTGTGAGTTAGTCAGTGTGTGTTGCTGCCCTCGGTCTCCTCCACACCATCTGCCCACTGTGGTACAGAGTGTCCCTTCCAGCTCCCTGCAGGCCACTTTAGCGAGTCCAACCATGGCTCAGAATTAATATTGTGCATAAATGACACTGAAAGTTCTGTTTGCACATGTAGAGATCAGAGGGATGTTCATCAGCAGGTTGGGACAACACTACTATTGTGTGGATGTAGGGTCATTAATGTATGTAAGGGAACGTACATTAGGCTGTAAATGCTGGAGGACTGTGGCTCAGCAAGTAGAGCGGGTCGTCCAAAGTAGTGTGTAAATGTGAGCAAAGATTTGAGAGTGGTATATCATATTATTCATTCTATTTCCATGGGAAAGAGCCTCGACACTACTACATACAGTATATCTCAAAAGTGAGTACACCCTTTAGATTTTTGCAAATATTCTGTTATATCCTTTCAGGGGATAACATTATCCTACTGAAACTTTGATATAACTTAAAGTAGTCAGTGTGCTGCTTGAATAACAGTATAGATTTATTGTCCTTTGAAAATTACTCAGTACACAGCTGTTAATGTCTAAACAGCTGGCAACAAAAGTGAGTACACCCCATAGTGAACATGTCTAAATTGTGCCCAAAGTGTCAATATTTTGTGTGACCACCATTGTTATCTAGCACTGCTTTAACCCTCCTGGGCATGGAATTCACCAGAGCTGCACAGGTTGCTTCTGGAATCTTCTTCCACTCCTCCACGACGACATCACGGAGCGCACGGATGTTGGACACCTTGCACTCCTCCACCTTCCTCTTGAGGATGCCCCACATGTGCTCAATTGGGTTTAGGTCTGGAGACATACTTGGCCAGTCCATCACCTTAACCTTCAGCTTCTTCAGCAAGGCCGTTGTCATCTTGGAGGTGTGTTTAGGGTCATTACCATGTTGGAAAACTGCCCTACGGCCCAGTTTCCGAAGAGAGGGGATCATGCTCTGCTGCAGGAAGTCACAGTATATATTGGAATTCATGTGTCCCTCAATGAAATGCAGCTCCCCAGTGCCGGCAGCACTCATGCAGCCCCAGACCATGATGCTGCCACCACCATGCTTGACTGTAGGCAAAACACATTTGTCTTGGTACTCCTCACCAGGGTGCCGCCACACACGCCGGACACCATCTGACCCAAACAGGTTTATTTTGGTCTCATCAGACCACAGGACATGGTTCCAGTAACTCATGTTCTTGGATTCATTGTCTTCAGCAAACTGTTTGCGGGCTTTCTTATGCATCGGTTTCAGAAGGGGCTTCTGTCTGGGGCGACGGCCATACAAACCGATTTGATGCAGTGTGCGGCGTATGGTCTGGGCACTGACAGGCTGACATCCCACTTCTGCAACCTCTGCAGCAATGCTGGAAGCACTCGCACGTCTATTTTTGGAAACCAACCTCTGGATATGACGCTGAGCACGTGGACTCAACTTCTTTGGTCGACCCTGGCGAGGCCTGTTCCGAGTGGAACCTGTCCTGGAAAACCGCTGTATGATCTTAGCCACTGTGCTGCAACTCATTTTCATGGTGTTGGCAATCTTCTTATAGCCAAGGCCATCTTTGTGAAGCGCAATAATCCTTTTTTTCAGCCGCTCAGAGAGTTCCTTGCCATGAGGTGCCATGTTGTCCAGCATTCAGAGAGAATTGTGCCCAAAACACCAAATTTAACAGCCCTGCTTATTATTTACACCTGAATCCTTGTAACACTAACGAGTCACATGACACCAGGGCGGGAAAACAACATCATTGGGCACAATTAGGACATGTTCACTATGGGGTGTACTCACTTTTGTTGCCAGCTGTTTAGACATTAACAGCTGTGTAATGAGTAATTTTCAAAGGACAATAAATCTATACTGTTATTCAAGCAGCACACTGACTACTTTAAGTTATATCAAAGTTTCAGTAGGATAATGTTATCCCCTGAAAGGATATAACAGAATATTTGCAAAAATCTAAAGGGTGTACTCACTTTTGAGATATACTGTATATACAATATTAACCAAGGATATAAGGATTCATGGTCATTGCCTTGACGCACAGGCTAATAATAATAATACATTTTATTTGGAGGCGCCTTTCAAGACACCCAAGGACACCGTACAAAATACAGAAGATAAAAACAGCAAAACCAGTGAGAGGGAGAGCAGACATATAGTGTCGACACAAAACAAAGAGCAGTCCATATGAAAGGTTTGATGATCCCCGTGGTGGTGTAGAGGCTCAGGAACAGTATGATCCAGCAGTTTCATAGTCCAGGTGTGTGTCGAGGAGGCTACGAAACCAGCCGGGCAGAGGGGTCGAGTGTGTTAGCTGTAGCCACAGACTGCAGGCTACACCCAGGCGGGGAGACCCGGGCCCAGCAGCAGGTCAGCCGGTTAGACGGTGGACACAGTGACGGGGCAGCCTCCGTGTTAGCGATACACCACAGGAACAACCTTGAGCCACAGAGAACAGGCAGGATAGTCAGCAAGACAGCCTCGGTCAGGCGTGTGTAGCAAGGCACGCCAGATCGGAGTATCCAGCCGCAGAGAGCACAGAGGACACCTGTCAGTCCCTCACAGGTGAGCCCCTTACCGGCGAGGTTAGCTCCAGGCTACCAGGTGTCGGCATCGAAATGACGACGACTGCCGTAATTCACTCTGATGTTTTTACAAAACAAACGAGCAGCATGTAGAGATGCTTCAGCAGCAGACAACACAAGTTACAACAAAGAACAAACAAACAGAACACGGTGGAGGCGGCAGCAACCTGCCAGCGTCCCTCCACCGTGCATGTGAAGATGCTACAATGAAAGCAGTTCACAGTGCTGACTGGATTATCTAGTAACCGGAACAATGCAACTGTCAACAGTTCAAATCCATGTTTTTATTGTAAGTGAGTGTTATTTTGGGATTTGGATAAACTGATCCGTTAACAAGCCAACTTACTGGAGTTTGACCCAGTTAGGATGACACAATGTTTGCCAGAATATTAACTAAATTAGAGCAAGGTCTGTGAAAAGCACTTGAGTGCATAGCTTGTGTGTATGTATAACCAAACCTACCCATCTGCTGCTCCCGTCTGGTCAAACCAGACAGTAACAGCTATTTGCATATAGCTGTTGTCTGTTTCCCTGTCAGCCGGGTGAAGCATGTGCCAAGGAAGAACCCGTTACATTTTGGAGCGGATATGAATTATTTCACTTTTGATAACATTGCGAGATAAGGCATTTGTGCTACATTCATGTTTTGTCGAAATAATCAGAAAAATTAGGTCCCGGTTGGGAAAGCTCACGCGACCGCCCCCTAAAGTCGGATCAACAACGTGTTGTTCAAATGGTCTGAGCAATTAAATACAACGCATCTTCTTCGTAGCTTCCATGATGTTGTCTCATTCGTACTTAAAGCTCATGAACTAATTGAAGTTGGAAGAACGACTTCCCAGTTCAGGACATGGGACTATGAGAGGAGCTAGATAACGCACCATTGGCCAACTACTAAACTGAAAACATTAAATAGAAACCGATAAACAATGACAAATGTTATGTTTCTCGCTGCTTGTGTAGCTGTTAGTCATAAGTTTAAATGTTTCCTGAGACTTTGTATCGTGCTGAGCTATAAATCAGGCTTTTTAAAAGAGATGATGTGAAAACCTCTAAGCTCCAATATCAGTTGTTTTGCACTACCTGTCCTGTCATGCTGTCAGCTATGTGAGAGGAAATTATCTGAAAAATAATGATGTAACCTACATTTGAATTCATTATTATGCCACTGAAGACTGCTCCATCTTTAGTGGAAATATAGATCTGTCGGCTGTATATGAGAAGAACATTGGATATGAGGACGCCGGAGTCGAGCTGATGCGAGAGAGTGGTGATAAAACTGTTTTTGACAGCTAACAAAATGCCTGTTGGCTTCCTCTGTCGAAACCTTATTGAAATACAGACGTGTCCCTTTACAGAATTGGGATTTTGACAACTTGAAATAATATCCCCCGGATGACAAGTGCTTTATCCTTAAGCTGAGTCCTCCCTCCCTCTCTGCAGGTCTCTCTCTGTGGAAACCAAACAAAGAAATGGAAGCAGTGTGAAGTCGTGGCATTTATAGGATGAAGCGGCCTTTTGTCCACGTAGAAAAACAACAAGTTGAAAACATAGAAATGAGCTGCTGAACCATAACCAAAAGTATTTCGTAATCCACTTTGCTCCCACTGAAGCATCTAATTGACTCATGCCTCCATTAACTGAAAATGGAACGTGTTGTTGGAAACACTTGACCTTCCAATGGCCTTATTCAATCATATTAACCTGGTGCGTGACCTTGGAAATAGGATTTGGAGAAGACAGAAGAATCTCCCTGATACATAATGCACATAAAACGACGTAACAGCATAAAGTAAGGACAAATCAACCCGTCCTAATACACCTCCCAGTTCAGGGCACTGAGGTGGCCAGGGATTTCTCTTGTGTGTCCTGCCTCATCTCTCTAATATGTTTATACATATTCTAATCCTATCCCTATTAAAATGACAAAACACCAAGTATGCAGCATGAATTCTTTGGGTTTGAGGACATGATGGTACATTATGTTCATTCTGTAGGTCAGTGCGATCAAAGCACACAATACATAAACAGTACAATAGAATATATTTCTATAGAATATAATATGCGTGGTAGCACATTAGATGAGAGGTATTGACATTGAACATGATGAATCACTTGTTTGCTGTGTATCAAAGGTTCAGCTGCAGTCCATCAACTAAAGCTGTTGGCTGTTACATTAAAGTTCAGTGCTATTGAATTCGGATAGATACATAAACATAAAGGAAAAGTGCTTTTGGTAACCAATAGATATTATTTAGCCTCACATTTAAGTTGGTGTAGATGAACTTTGGATCACATTGGAATAATTCCTGCATCACCTCCAGAGCAAGAAACTAGTTCTAATCTCTAAGAAAAAGTAAGATGGTGATTTTGCGATAATAAAAAATATAGCGACTGCTCCCTTTGTACTGTGCAGGAGTTTTCCATCGTATACCAATCAACACAGGTGCCACCCCCCTGTAATTATAATTTGGGAGAGGCAACAAGCCGTGAAAGAGAAAATAATCACCTCTACTTCCTCACCTCTCTGCAGAACGCCGGGTCTGTTCACCGGTCTGTCAGTTTTTTACCTGATTAAGCTCGCAGGCTGCACGCATACAGAGGTCACTCAGAGGTCACTCAGCAGTCAGCTGGTGACTCCAGAAGTTTATTTAATTTATTAGGTGCTATAATGATTTTATCCCAAGAATCACAAATCATGTGACATGTCTCCTCTAAACCTGCCAGAGAAAGCTGCATCTCTTGATGTCTGGTCTTAAGACTTGACTTGCTCCGTCTTCAGTATGGACTCCTTTGGAAAGGCCTCGACTTGAACTGATCCTGACCTGAGCTTTGAAACAAAGTGGAACTGACTGATACGGCCTTCTGTCCTCTGCAGCTGCCTTTCAAAGTCTTTTGTTCCTGTTAAATCCACTTTATTTTTGAGCTACAACATATTTTAAAATGTCTTTTGCAATCCAAGTGCAACAGATATTTATGGAAAGGCTGAACAAATGTGTTTACAATAAAGTAAACTAAATAACTAATAACAGTTTAAAGGTTTCCTGGCAATCCGCATAAGTAAAAGCAATACAAGAATCTCTTTTCCCCTCCAGTGTTTCTCTGGACTTTTTAATATGGAGATTTTAGTCAAAAAATAAGTATTTATCTAAATAATAATCATATCTTCATCACTCCCCATCTTCCTGGTCGATGCTGCTCCCTGGTGGCAGGATACAGTCACTGCTGTAATGGAAATGTACTGAGGAGATGTAGTAATCAACGTTTATTTAAAACAAGATGCTGACGGTTCATGTTTATACAGTAACAGTTCAAGTGTGAAGAAACACTGGCGTCTGACCTCCAGATGATCTGGTTCACGTAGGATCCAGGTATTGCTTCTCTGTATTAGCGAACAGCTTGACCCTTATACTGTTTGTGTTAGCAGCACTAGTTCAAGCCAGCTCTCAACGTGCTGTGTTTTTATTATCTCTTCAGAGCAGATACTCCCAGTCTGTTCCCACAAGAACTCACAAGGCTGAATTGTTTTCTAATATAATGTGTAGATACTTTCCCCTCTGGCTCAGTCACTGCAGATTTGCTCTGTTGGATCGTAGGATAAAATAAAAATCAATGAATCAGTGAAAGTGGAGGATGAGGAGGGAGGAACAAGGTGGGAGCAGAAGATAAAGGCCGCCCAAAACTTCTAATCACTAAACTCTTATCTCTTACACAAGTTTACAAAAGACTAAAGCGTCACAGATGGGGCATCTAAGGTTCCTCATTCACCTTCAAGTGTTTGTCAATATTTTGTATTTTCTCTTGCCAGACAAGGTCCTCTGTCATATATATATATATATATATATATATATATATATATATATATATATATAGGGATATAGATGGAACATGTAGAAAGAATATTGGCACAAAATGCTGACATCCAGTCTAAAGCATTGCCATCAGTATCTGCCCTTTGATGACCCCACTACGGTTTAACAGTTGTTAGCATTGTTAACTGTGAAACGCTCAGATGGAAACAGACACAACGTATCCTTACTCGCCTCAGAAGAAAGGCCGGGATGTTCTCATGAATCTTGCTCACCTTGAAACTTGGGAGTGAAGATAAACTGGTGTTTCTGCCCTGTTGGGTTTGTTCTCACTGTTGTCAGCAGCACTCCAGTTGTCAGAGCACAAGACACCGCAGGCCAAGATTGTGTCCTTATTTTGTCTGAGCAAAAGTATTAGGGTGGTGGGTGGACTTAACTGGATAATGCTTAATTTAGTTTGTTGAAAACTCAAGTTCACCTGAAGAACTCCCATTCGTGTTAAATATATGGCAGTGAGGTAAAACCACGTGTCTATTATCACCAGGGAATGGAGCTATCAGGTATATTTAAAAACAACAACCATTTGATAAAATCCCTCTGGATATTGTATTTCTGACGAGTAAGTTAAATGATGACTTTACACCAGAGCCAAGACAGAGTATTATTTTGGACTTCAGAGACCCAGATTTATGCCCCACTTTCACACCGGAGGACAGCGCTGCTTTATAAAGTATAGTCTGTATACTGACCGTCTCACGGCTGCCTATAGGAGCCGGAACACTTACCAGATGTTCATGGAAGTTACGATGTCGTAACTTTACGAGACTCACGTGAAACGGGTAACAAGTTGCTACTAGATAGATCCGACCTCCGTACGACCATAACAGGCTTATGAGCTGCTTACGAGTCGTCAAACACAGGCATATACATAGTATGACGTTAAGATGACGTTAATATTGGCCTTTCCTCTGGATCTTGCATATTGTGTACATGTCCTTACCACCCTTCTTTTGTACATTTAGGTGTACATGTGAAAACTCTACAATTATGGAAAGCAATTGAAGAGCTGCTGCCAAGAAAAGGATGTCATGGAGGAACTCTAATGAATATGAGGGACATGGTGCAAACACAACCTGCAGAACAGATCACCCAGGATTCAAATCAAAGTGTCTGGATGTTTGGGTGTTGCAGACAGCCTACCACAGGTATGTGAAGAGGGACAGACAACGAGCAGGTGATGAGCCACGTAATGAGGAAGTTACTTGTGTAATGTGTAGAGCTCAGAAACTGTGATGTATTTATGGGGAGTCGAATGGTCACTCTGGCACAGTCACAGAATACACAGATAAATAAGGTTGAAGTGATTACCATTGACATGTATTATCTGGTATGTTACAGAATGCATCACTATGTGGCATACCGCCGGTGAGAGTCTGCCGGGGAATACTTGGTAAGAACCACAGAATGCCATCATGTGCCATTCAAAGGATCTGTGCTTACGTTTCCATCTGACAACTACTATGACACTGACCTTTGGAACAACCAACTTGGATTGGAACTTGCAGTCCAGCTGACCTGACACGTGGTCGCGCCTGCATGGACTTGTGGTGTGTCCGTGGAGGGGGATCCGTCTGCACAGCAATTTCATTCTGAAATGTACAAAACACAACTTTACTAATAAATCTTTCAAACCAGCTTGAAATTGTATTGCATGTTTATACATGTAAAGAAAATATCTAATAACATTCATAATAACAGATGTGGTTGAATTGATTGAGAGAGCAATGATATCAAATCAATTAAATATATGAATTATGAACATGCATGTGGTGATTGTATGTTTAACACATCATGTGCAGGTCTACTGGTACTACAACTGTAATGTACAGATGACGTACAGTCTGTATACTTACTGGTGTACACACAGCTCCCTCCCCAGTGTGGATGTCCAATAGATGGTCGCTGATCATACAGGTATCCTCAGTTCTGTCAGTGGCTTCATTCACCAATGTTTCAACACCTCTGTAATAATAGGGTGATAGTTAAACGTTAAATAGACTCACGCTTTGACTCAAAATACAGAATAAAATCAGGAAGCCTGTTATAAACATTGAATCTACACTTAATTAAGATAATGAAGTGTAATTAGCTTAAGTTATTAATACTACAAACAATAACACAGATATCAGCTAGGGCCTGGTGTAACCTCGTTACATACAGTAGGTCTAGAGCGATGATGGCTTTATGCGTGAAACAATAAATACAGTAAACAAGTAGCACGGCTTACCTTCGCTCCCTCCCTTCTGGAGAATGCATTTGGTCGTCTCTCTGGTAGAGGACTCTGCACCGGCGGACGTGTTTGAGTCGGCGTGCTGGCTTGTGCTGGCTGGGGTCTCGGCAGTATTGTAGGCACAGCTTCTGCGTTCAGTTTTAAATTCTTTTTCAATCTCATTTCCTTGGCGAGCAGTTTGTTCGAAACACGATCTCTCAAAGTGCTGCCCACAAATCATCGGTTTCATCGACGCACTTGTCTTGTCCATAAACGCAACATTTTATCTTTTGGCCACAGAAAGCTGGAGACGGCCCCACATCCCCACACAACACATCGCTTCACAAGTATCCTTGATGATCGATTGTTGTCCGTTCTGTCTCGTAATAATTGACAGCAGTCTTTGCTGGATGCTTCAACACAGACGAACACTGACGGCGGCTGTAACGCAGACGAACACTGGCGGCGGCTGTAACGCAGACGAACACTGGCGGCGGCTGTAACGCAGACGAACACTGGCGGCGGCTGTAACGCAGACGAACACTGGCGGCGGCTGTAACGTAACGCAGACGAACACTGGCGGCGGCTGTAACGCAGACGAACACTGGCGGCGGCTGTAACGCAGACGAACACTGGCGGCGGCTGTAACGCAGACGAACACTGGCGGCGGCTGTAACGCAGACGAACACTGACGGCGGCTGTAACGCAGACGAACACTGGCGGCGGCTGTGTTCTACTTGTGACGTCATCGCCCGAACATTGCCGAAGTGGATGTTCCCGGCGCAGCGACCGATTGTTGTTAGCGGAAGTCATTTTTATGCTGTTATGATCGTGATTTATTACGAATACATGAATAATAAAATATATATATGGCACATTTCACAATAGAAATGCAACCTCTATCATACACCAGCCCAACAACACTGACGAAGTATCATTTCGTAGGCTCTATAAGTAGCAATTCTGCAGCTATTCTTCTACATTTATTATGGTACAGTCACGCTTTACTGATGAGGAGGAATGCAGAGTTTGCCTCCTGTTCCTTAAATGGACAGATTAATTGGGATTGGGCAACAGCAAGAGCCATTGAGAGGACGCCTGGAGATTAGACTGAGTGCTGTGTCGAGTACATCCTATACAAAAGCACAAACTTGATATCTGACTTTCATTGTTGGATGTGGCAGTTCCCCTGAGCTCCACAACGCCTCAGCTTGTAACGTCTGTTAGTTAAGAGGGTGGGGTTTAATGGTTGTCAAAACAGAAGTATACAAAGTGCAAGTTCTAACATTCCACAGAACAACATTCCTGCAGCAACCGTTTGATTGTCAGAAGTGTTCTGCAAATACACAGACGGCTCTCAGTTGATGAATGATTAATAATCAGTCATCATATGTTCAGCATATTCTAGATGTAAGACATGTCTTTGAACGCTGAAGCATTCAATTTAGTTTCAGCAGATAAAAGTTTGTACGTAGCATAAATATAAAAACAACAGAAAGAAATATGATTGTTTTATTGAAATGTCATACATGTTACATGTCACAACTTTATGAAAGAAAATGGTTGTGAATTTGAACTGTATATATAAGTATATACTTAAAATAATGTGTTTAATGCACCAAGTCTGGTGGCAGAAACAACTAAAGCTACGAACACAGATCTGAGTTTATCCCCAGCTGGTCGTTCTCCCTTTGAGTTTGTGTGTGAACAGAACGGAAAGGCAGGTTGATTTCTGAAGCACTTTTCAACAAGTGTTTTACATAAGACATGAATGTTAAGCACTTAGAATTTAAAGAGAAACCTCAGTGTCCAGAAAGGCTTTAGTGAGGACTGTTATAGACCTGGACTGCCTCCACTCGGACCACCTGTAACAGTATTCAGCCTGTGCTTATAACTCTGCTCCTCCGAACCTCATACACCCTGCAGCAAAGACCGAGGCCCTTTCAGACACGGACATCTTTTCTCCTGTAATGTTTGGGGATTAAAGGAGCCCGATAAAGACAAACAAAAGTCTAGTTTATATTCAGTTACTGAACACAAAGCATTGTGTGCACCCTTCATGTAGCCTGAGCATTCCTGTGTTACACAAATAGAAATGATTGGACCTCCATCCTTTAAACGATAATGACTTATCATTTATTTCATAAATAAACTGGCTTGTGGTTTGATGAGCCGATCTCTTCCATTATTCAACAGACACACTTGAGGCAGTGTGTATTAATCTCACGTGGCATTCACTGCACTAGTTGTTCTTGAACTCAAACTTTGCTCCCATTCATCAACGAGCTGACAATCGTGTATTTACCAATCTGTTGCAACAGTGGGTATTATTGTCACCCTCAGCAGACATGTATTGTAGATAAACATAAAGTACTTTATCAAAGTGACACATTCAGTATAGGCCTGCCAGGTTATAATAAATCCAGAGCTGAGATTTGTTCCAAAATGAGTTCCTCCACTTCAAAAACACGACCAATGATCTTCTGAAATAACTGACGGAACTGTTAAAGGAAAAGAAAAAGTTATGGTAACAAGAAGATTGAGAGTCATGAGAGATTAGTGCGGTTTGGTGTCCAGTTGCAACAGTTCAAGGTAACTGGCAGTCGTATCTCAAAGGGCCCGATAGGAACACATTCACAGTGTATACATGTGTACGATGCAGGCTCTGCACTTTGGAAACATGAAGGCTGCACAATGGAAAGTAAACAGAAGTTCTGCCTGTCTGCACATGTTCATTTACTGCTATATGGCTTTGTAAACATGAGCAAGTCTCCCACAGGACAAAGAAACTTCACCTCATTCTCTGGTATTACAGTTAGTTACAGTACATTCTCTGATCTGTGAGTTGTCATCACAAAAGCTACATACATTGTATTTAAGAATGAAGACCTTCAAATGATTTCTTGTGTCAAACTAAACTGAAACTCTGATACAGAGTTCCCTTAAAACATTTCTTCTCACTCTTTTGCACATATCCCAACCAACAACACAAGATCTGCACCAAGGAATCCACTAAGTTCTCTTTTCCACCAGGAGTGCAACGTGTGGACAATATAATATATTTAGCTAACTATGGTCCTCGCTGTTAAATAACTCAGTCTGCTTGTGACTCAATTGTAGGGACATTAATAGTGCAATTAAAGCCTTGATACACTGTTATACAGTAGATTTAGAAAATAAACTGCTATTGTACCTCTACATTAGGTACGGTTTTAAATGGAGTTAGGCTGTGACTCTAAATAATCCTGTGTATGTAGTATTGCTGGGTGACTGCTCATCTGGGTGTAGAAATATCTTTGGCTCCATTTCTCTGAGGAAGACTTCAAACTGTTGAGCATTTAATATGCTGAAACTATTAAATAAAGGATTGTCTGCAGCAGTTCTGTCGGATCGATGTGGGCACTTCAGCAATCACTGTAAGCAGTACAAGGCACAGAGGCAACAATTACTTTTCTTTTGTGTTGTGCGATTTGCACAGCTGCATACGTGTAAACAGATACATTTGGTAGATAGATCTTTTTAGCATTTGCTATCATGATCTCCGTGAGGAGCGGAGAGGCTCTGGACGTAGCTGACGGCGTCTGCGATGGTGAAGAATATGATTTGGTCACATCCTTTTTTCTCGGGGTAGTATCCCCCTTTTTCCAGTGCGTCCAGCACTGAGGTGTTACACTGGGCCAGGACCACCTTGATCCCAAGTTCTGCATAATCTTTGCGGACCTCTTTCAGAGCGTTCACTCCAGCTGTATCTAGAAACGAGATGGCGCTGCAGTCGATCACCAAGCTGCGTAAGCCACGTGAGGATTTGTTGTTGAGCATCAAGGTTACAGTCGCACCAGCTTCAACCTCTTCCTGTTTACCTGCACCCTCCGCTGAGTTCATGTTTGGGACTCCTGCTACTTCTTCCTGCTGTTTGTTCTTCTTGAACTTCATTACCCGGGTTTTCTCCTTCACTGGATCAAGCCCTACACACTTGTAGAGAGATCTTTTGAACAAGCTCTGGTTGGCGTAATAGATTGGAGCATCGTATCTAAAAACAGCCACCCCGGGTTGTGTCCGAAGGCCGCGGTAAGACGACAGGTCCTCATAATGCTCCCTGGTTGTAGCCCGGCCAAGCTCCAGGACCTGGGCTTGCTGAGTTCGGCCCAGGACGCAGAGGGCTGACACCAACACCCCCACGAGCAGACCTAGCTCCGTGTTGACCAGCGCCGAGGTTGCCATGGTGATCAGCCAGATGGCGGTATCGATACGGTTGACGCGCCACATGCTGGGAATGTCGACGAACTTTCGTAAGGCTCCGCGAAGGTTAACCAGGATGATGACGGCTAATACGCATCTGGGCAGGAGAAGGAAGCAAGAAGACGAGCAGGAAAGGTCAAAGGTTAGAAAGCACCTCATCAGTGCGAGTGAAGGAGGTTACAAGTTCTCTCAGAATATACGTTTACGTGACCAGTAATATTAGTGTGCGTGTAAACGTAGTCCATGTTATCTTTTGCCATTTAAACTGTTTGTTATCTCAGACCTCGTAAAGAAAGAACTCTTGAGATACCACAGTAGCAGAACGAATCGGCTCAAGATAAAAGGGGTATAATAAAAAGAGATAAGGAACAATGATAAAACATAGGCTGGCCTCAACGATGAAGACATTACATGTGATTAGTGAAGCAGCGAGCGTGTTCGTGTGCGGGCGTGTACATAGACAACACCAGCGTAGAAGCACATGAACAGCAGTCAACAGCTATAATCACAATAGACGCTGATCAAGACTCAAACAAGTCTCAAAGTCTTTGGGTGAAAAGTCCCAATTACCTCTCTATGATCTGTACTAAACTGTTCCCTAAAGACACTTGAACCAGCACAGCTTCTGCAGAGTGAGCAAGTTCATCATTAACTCTGAACTATAGGTTATCTGTATTTGTCTAAGTCTAACCTTGAAACCTCTTCTCATGGTAAACGAGATAAAAACAAACGATTAAGTAAACCCATAAACTAGAAAGAAAGTCTTGAATCCTAAAACAAACTGGAACATTGTGAAGTGAAAAGTAACGTCATGTGTTCGCTCAGCACCAACACGTGCATGGCTCTACATGTGGCCGGTGATGTTTGCTCTATAATGATGATTCTCCTCAACGTGCATTTTATAGATTAGAGATAAACACTGTCCCTGGTGTGAGGAGCTGAGAGAAGCCCGACTGTTGAAGAGAGAAATTACTGCTCAAGCAGCTTCTGCAGAAGTATGTATTATATTTAGGAAAGGGTTACAGCTTGGACGTCTTAGACATGCAGGGTTTGCTCTTGACTTACTAAATGTGCATCTCCTGCACATATGGTTTATCTGCTTTATGCACCGCTGATTTCTCTTATCATGCCATGTGATTGTATTCCTGTCATTGTAAATGTTTTATGTGTTATAACGTGTGTAAATGTTAGTAATGTCAAAACATTTAGGTTCATCATTCTATTGATAAGAGCATGCAGGTTGTCATCATCACAGTTAATGGTGTGGTATGCTTACTTTTGAAGGGAGTAGAAGAGTGGTGCAATAACCAGCAGCACCAGCAGAAGGACGAGGGCGCTGACCAGCCCGGATATCTGAGTCTGGCACCCTGTCGACTCCTTGACGAGGGTCTTAGTTAGCGCAGCACTGGTGGTGAAGCAGCGGAAGAACGATGGCAGGATGTTGCAGAAGCCGATGGCGTACATCTCCTGGTTGGCGTCCACTGTGTAGCCGTGCTTCTTGGCAAACATCTCTGACAGTGAGACGGTGATGGCGAATCCCACGATGGCAATGGAGAAGGCATCAACAGCCACATTGGGGATCAGAGTCCACAACGGCAGCTGTGGAGGGAGGAAGCCTGTGGGGATGTTACCAGCCACGCCAGACCCATAGTCGGTGTTGAAGTGGCCGAAGTGAGAAGCCAGCGTCGCAATTACAACCACAAAGAGTTCGAAGGGAATTGGAGCCTGGGTAAGGGGGGGAACAAAGACAACACACAATGAAACATTAACCTAACCCCAGACAACTAATCTTATACTCTCTCTAATAAACAAGCAGCTTCAAGATGTACTGGAACTTAACTATCTCAAGCCATATTCTGTATTGATCACGATACTGTACATAGTTATGAGCCCAGAACGAATGGAACAGGAACCTTTGAATGTAATCTTGGTCAACAAGGACTAACATCTGAAAACTAATCTACGCTCTGTTTACCTTTAGCTTGGCTTTGAAGCGATCGTTGAGCTCCTTGGTAGGCAACAGTATCAACAAACACACCAAACTGGTCACCAGGTCACACATGTTGGTGTTTTCCAGGTTGGTGAGCAGACTGTACCAGGTCTTAAACAGAGTGAACCAGCCCTGGGGCCTGGGGATCTTCAGGCCCAGAACGTATTTGAACTGGGATGTGAGGATGGTGAGGGAGGCTCCTGTAGCGAAGCCACTAAGTAGGGAGTCGGAGAGGTAGACTGAGACGAAGCCTACCTGCAGAACACCCATTAGCACCTGAGAGAAAGAGAGAAGCATGAGGAAGATATTCTTGTCTTCAAAAATGTTCAATGCAGTTTATTGATGCAGCCATGGAGAAGAATACAAAAGCAATTGTTTTTATAAGTATGTGATCGTTTGTCCAGTGCATAAGATCCCCCCCACACTCACCTGGTAAACTCCAGCAGTGAATGTAACTGTAGCTCCAACTGTGATTGCATAGCAGCTTCTGTCACAGACCACCCCCAAACTGCCATTCCCCTGGCCAGCCAGCAGGATGGCAGTATCGTTACTACTGATGCTGTCGCTTTCTGTGAGGTATCCTGCCAAAGCTAACTCTCTATCCACCACCTGACCCACAAGCAGGCACAGCACCCCAAAGATCCCCACTGAGATGTGTCTAGAAGTGCCTAAGAGAGGTATAGATGATGGAGGCGAAGAAAGAAGTATAGAGACCATATATGGGGTCCTGACTAGGCCAATAAGGAGTATGCTATGGACTGCGGGACCAATAGGACCCCGACAATCAGCCCTGACATGACATCGCCCAGCAACCATTCCCTGAGCTGGTAGCGCGGCAGCCACTTCAGGATCGGGACGAAGCCCAGTATTTTGGATTTAGCTTTCTTTGGGGTGCACGAGCAGTGTTTCTTTAGACGATGTGACACAACGGTTTGCCAGCTTTTGGCTGTTTGTTTTTCCACCCTTTCCAGAATGAGAGGCTGCTGCTGGGCGCTCTCGGCTCCATCTTCTGCTGTTGTGCAGCATTCATCGCCATGAGTCATGGTGGAGCCCTTATCTGTGGGGATTTAAAGACAAAGAGTTCAGTTTAGCCAATAACATTTTATATAAGGACTTATAACTATACATATCTGCACCTCACTATAATAACAACCTTATATGAGACAAGCAGTGTGGAAGGAGGTGGACGGTGAGCAGGAGTGCGATCACATGTCAGGTCCGTGGGGGGAGGCCTGACTGCATATTTCTGACATTTTGCTGAGGCCGAGAAATATTTCTTCCTCCTGGATGTTACATCACAATACAGATATGACACTTCCCCTTATTCATACAATTTAGCTTACGCATTTAGTGAACCGCAGACTGAAAAATGACCCTTACTGATAATCACCAGTACTGATAACTACCAAACCAAGGACAAAGTGAGCAGGACCCATGTACTATATGTTATATTGCTATACAACCTTGACACATTTGGGTCATAATGCAAACTTCAGCTACTTAGTGACTCCATCTTTATTCATAATGAATGTACACTTTGCATTTTCAGTTTTTTTTTCAAGGTTCTGGGTTTAATTGGATTAGTTTTATTAGGCCTAGTTTACTGCTGTTTAAACAATATTAAAATGACAATATTTCTATGTGAAAACAGATGAAACTGGAGAAAGAATGGGTTATAACGAAAGTGTAACACAAAACTATCACTTGATCACATTTTAAGCTTTTACGTGTGTGTGTGTGTGTGTGAGTGTGTGTGTGTGTGTGTGTGTGTGTGTGTGTGTGTGTGTGTGTGTGTGTGTGTGTGTGTGTGTGTGTGTGTGTGTGTGTGTGTGTGTGTGAATACATTAACACGGAGGTACGTGGCGTTGGAAATGACTTTGGCTGCAGATGTAAAGCGTTCTCAGAATGACAAGGTAACAGGATTACAGTGGTCTTAACTTGTGTGTTTCCTGAGAGAAGTGTGTGTAGTGATGCTAAGGAGATTATGTGTTAATAAGGTTACTGTGAAGTAACGTTAGCGACATCCTTAAAGCCCAGCTGTACGTGTGTATCCGGGAAACATATCAACAAGTCCAAGTGTATTAAACTACAGCTAGTTATATATGACATTCTCTATCGAAACATTCACAGTTAAAGTTAATTGCGATAACGTGTGTCCCACTATCTCCAACTATCTGTGTAACTATCCAGGAGGTGCCTGAGCAGAGCTATGAATGGGACCATTGTAAACAAGTTATCAACGTGGACACCAGCTGAAACTTTACTTAAAGAAACTAACACAACAGTGTGCTCTTCCACAGACACACACACACACACACACACACACACACACACACACACACACACACATATATCATGTTGATGTGTAGAGTAACTGACCTGTGCTCAGAAGTTAGTAAGGTTGTGTTCAGGTTCAGCCGAGTGTCATTCCGCCTTAAATTCATTTTACACCGGAGCTCCGTGCGTGATGACGTCACATGGAACGCGTGTTCCGTGACGTTTCATGACCTGCTGAGACCAAGATGATCTATGTAGGAAGATGCATCACGTGGGGGCAAAATCACTCCATACAATACAACTACAATAAGTTAAATCATATTACAGAACTAATGGCAGATTGTTTTACTTTGTTTGTATTATAGTAAGATAACAAGGAGGTTTACTTCAGAATTAAGTGTATCTTTAAAGGCACGTAGTGCAAAAGAAACACCACAAGAGGACATTCAAATACAATGAAAAACAGTCATTGAAGAGCTAACAACAGAACATGAAAACAAGCTAATACAGAATAAGTGTTTAATACAAGAATAAAACTTCCAGTGCAGTGTAAGAAATGAATCATGATTTGATTTAATAAAAGGCAGGGGCAAACAGAAACATGTTCAGCCTTGATTTGAAAAGAACTGAGTTGCGGCAGACCTGCAGTTCTCTGGGAGTTTGTTATATATATGGTGCATAAAAACTGAACACTGCTTCATAATGTAGCAGAAGATCAGAAATGTATTCTGGACCTACACCATTCACTGTTTTATAAACCAACAGTAGTGTAAAGACCTCAGAACTGGAGCGCTTCCTGGTGCACACATGCAGTCACTCCATTTCCACGATTGAATGACTGAATCAAAACCTAAAACCCTGAACTTTTATAAAATAGAACAACTGTGGAAAACCAGACAATGTAGAAATATCTGAAATATACAGTAGTGAGGTGTCAATGTGAAGCTGTCCTCCCACCCCTGTCTACTCAAGACTAATAAGCCGATTACTCATGTAGCTCCTGTTACGGTTGGTGCTGCGGTATCCAGGAATAGTGAGCGCTCTTCTTGCTTTGCAACTCTCTGAACATGCCCACATTGATGGACACCATACAAGTGAAACCAGCTGTACAATGCTGAAGGGTTTATTTAGGGATCACCAATGATATGACTTCTGGTCTTGCTGTTTGTTATTCTCACTCTCAGGTTCCTTAGCGAGGGTGTCAGGGTGCCTGAGTTGTGCAGTTCATCACCACAGTGGGAGATACATGATGCAACATGAGCTGTAGGAGTCACACACATGTGTAATACTGTGACATAACCAACACTACTGGACACTGTGCAATAGGTAACTCAGGGTGTGTCAAACACGGAGGCCGGGGGTCCTGGTTACACTCACAGTTTGGCTAAAGGTTCTACTAATTAATGACAACATTTTACGAACCCTAACCCGCTTTATTTTACATTGCAAATGTGCACAGTAACACACACTATAAATGTTAAAGTGTGGTGACATTATATATGTTCTTCACCTTCGACCCTGAACTTCTAATACTGATAAAGTTAGAAAATCATTAACATACAAATAGGATTCTTTTTACGATTTGATAAAATGTGGCCACTTACCCATGTACATATGCACTAAGTCTGTCTTCGATCCAATAATGTGCCGGGCTTAACAGTTCAACATGTGCAGACTTAGACTGGAAAAAGGAATGTATTTTATTTTGGCCCTTGTTCTTGGAATGAGCTGCAGGATGGACTCCAGCGAGATTCCCTCTGGACAGTTTCAAACGAAGGTTGGCAGATGTTTCTGTCACACACTCGTCTTGTTGTGTCTTGTGTGTTATGCACACAACGTCTTCTGTTGATGCATCTGCTTAAATAAAGGTTTAATAACAATAACAATAACCCGTAATCAACTTCTCCCTCACATGGTCCAGAGTCTTATTGTATGGTAAACATGTTGTATCATCTTCTGTACGCAGCCTCGGTGTTACTTTCATGATGAGCTGCCTACGCTTGCATCGGGATGGATAGCAAAGGATGTGATGAGACTCCTTGTTATCACGGGGATCGTTTGTAGCTGACATGTATTCAAGGAGAGGAAACAACCATCTTTTAACGCTTTGCAGCTCCCAGGGATCAGTTTATTTAACAAGGACAGACTTCAGGGTGAAGTGTCACTTAGACATATTGTTATCTTATTGGCTAAACACATCAATAGGCAAACTCCGATCCTTTGGCTGTTGAAAGAAAACTTTCACTCTGATCCGACTAGTTTACCGAACCAAGCGTCTCTGGAAAACCAGCCACAGCTGTGACGTGAGCTTTCACTTCACAAATGTCACCAAATGTTACAAAACATGATTTCCATCCCTTTCTTCTTCTCCCGTTTGCAGACTGTAGGACTGTGTTTGGATCTGCTCGTTGAACTACACATCCATTTAAGAAATGTTTATCTGATACTCCTAAAAGCTTTTGGGTGAAAGTTTCTGCCAAAAAACAAAACGTGCAAACAAGATGTTGGTTTGTGACGAAGGAACATGCTATATGAATACACACCACTCCTCGTCGTGACGCTGCACAAGAACCCAGAAGTGCTAACGGTGTCTTGTAGTGAGACAGAAAGAAATCCCAGGTTGTGTCATTAAACATGGGAAGGTATCGTAATCCCAGGGGTGTAATTGGATGCAGGTTTATGTCAACACATGACCATTAAAACCATCCTGGTAATCCCCTTTCTCTTCTCAGACACCTGCAGATTTGGTGAGCAGGACAGAAGGATTATACACTTTGCTGGAGACAATACAAGACTGTAACAGGTAGGACTACTTATGTTTATTACATCTGTTGTACATTATTATTATATGTGTGAAGTACGTTGGACAAGGAAAGAACAATATACAGTAACAAGAAGAGAGATGATCACTAACACAATCTGCAATACCAGCAGGTTATCAAGCGTGTCCGAGTGAAACACGACCTCATGGTTCACAATGTGAGATCATTTAATGACTGTAAATATACTTCACTTAGATTTTAACCATATGTGTAGGAAATATTTCTTTCCTACACTCATTCTACTTCAATCTTTATTATTATTCATTTATTATTATCTATATTTTGAGTGAAAGTGAAATAAACAGCAGAGACATTGTTTCACATTCATTGATGGTATTCATTAAGGGACCAACACTGCACATACTAACGTAGTGACCAACCAACGTGCAGCTCTCCGGAGCTTTTTAGCATCTGTTTTAGCTCCTTGTTTTGGTTTCACTGTGTGGTTAAGTCTCAGCGATCTCATCAACCCTGTTTCCAGCTGCAGCAGAAAGTGGAACGTTGGTCAAAGACTCAGATAGTATATATAGTTATATATATATATATATATATATATATATATATATATATATATATTGTTTCAGTGAATATTGGATTGGCATTGTTTTATCCCTCGCTGTGGAAGTGACTGTAGCTTTAAGTGATCAGTGTTTTGCTTAAAGCCTTGTGTTGTAGCTCCTGAGTCATTTTGGATTTGCTTTCCCCACTCAGACGTTTCCCACTTTGGATTTGAATTGCTAACCATCGAGCATCACGACCATCTGTTTCACATTGACCCCAGTCAGCAGCAGCCATGGTGGACGCGGCGGCAGCAGAGCAGTTCCTGGATGCCAACCCGCAGTTTGCGAAGCAGTACTACGACATCAACTTCCGGCCTAAAGTAATCTCAGACCTGCTGGACAACAACCGGAAGCCACAGATGGACATCAGCAAGTTCCACGACCTGACGACGGTGGAGGAGAGTGAGGTCCTCTTCGACCTGATCCGGGACATCCAGGACAACCTGCAGATGGAGAAGTCTGTCTTCAACCTCATGAGACACCTCAGCTTCATGATGAGGGCCGACCGCATGAGCCTCTTCATGTACCGACAGAGGAACGGAGTGGCCGAGCTGGCAACCAGGTTACTGCGGCTTTCTTTTAAAAGTAGCTTTAACACCAACTCGATGAAGAGATGAAGTTTAAATCATGAAGATGATGTTCCGTGTGTGACTTCATGGACTGCACACGTTCATGTTGGTGTATGAAGAGTGAGCACTCACAGTTCTGTCTCGTAGAAAGCGTATCATGAGCTTTAATGCAGTGCATTGATCCAGTTACGTAGCAGAACGCCACACGATAACTCCATCATACAGTTTTCAAGTCAAACTGCTTCCTGCGTTTCCTCCAGCTGATCGTTGCCTGGTGAACAAACATTTCTGTCACTCTGAAAGTGTAAGAAATGTTCTCCACACTGGCAGACAGATCTTCAGGGAACCGGAACAGATGCTGTTTTTCAGCAGCTTCACATTCATACAGTTCCAGACGCTCACATTTGGCAGCTTGATCACACGAGGGAGTGTTAGCGGAGTATCTTTATGTTAACGCAGAGTTTCAGTGACAAACCGGCTTCTTTTGTTTATCTTTACTTGCAGGTTATTTAATGTGAATAAAGATTCACTGTTTGATGACTGCCTGGTGCAGCCTGACAGCGAGATTGTTTACCCGCTGGATATGGGCATCGTGGGCCACGTGGCGTCCACCAAGAAGATGGTCAACATCGCTGACGTGTCCCAGGTAAATACATAATTCACTATCGTGTGTTTACTGATGACGTGCGCTTCAGAAACACGTCACTCGTCCACACATACATTTGAATTAACATAAACTGTAGAAACGTATTTCTACCTTTTCATTTCCCTTCACTTTTACTGCATACAGAAAAAACATTAACATTAAAATAAAATAAAGAAAAATAAAGAAACCAACCAAACAAAGTGTCTGTACTTTAAGGCGAACTCCCACCTGTGTGCCAAGTTATGGTTGTTTACATTTTAATCAGGTCGGCCCACTGAGCATGACACCATTTTACCCTCTGGTGCCTCGTTGACTTCCACACAATCTAAACCTGATTAGATTCATGGCCACAACGTTTTTAATTTGTTATTTAAAAAACAAATGTTTAGTAATTATCTATAAAACATTTTCTTTTTAATATAACATCTGAGTAAAAGTTCAAATCCCAGTTTTGCCCGGGAGGTCCGATGCTGCTCTGCCTCTGTTTGACCACCAGATGGCGACTTGAAACCACCGTGTCTCTTCCACTAAATCCATACCAGCAAAGCCAGCTCAATCTCATTAGAACCAATACCTTTGACATTTGAAAATGGCTGGCGAGCGTATTCCCACGTATTCTTCAAGTTCTCCGTGCTGCTGCAGATCCACTCACTTCACTTACACCCCCTCCTTCCCGCAATGTCCTGCACCAATTGTTATTGTGACATTTACACTTAATAAGGAAGCAGCCCACTCCGCATAACTGATGGATTACAAGCACTCCTCTGTATCAGTTCAATCACTTCTTCTCATGGGAGATTAGGAAACTCAGCTGCTGATGTAACAAACAAAACAGACCCGGGTTGATTGTTCCCGTTTGGTTTTTATCGGTTCTGCCGCCAGGCCTGCCTGTCGTGCTGCTGTTCATCGTTAGCCGCCTCAGAACAAACATCATGGTGCTGTTCAAAACCTCTGTCCGTCACGCAGCTTCACACAAACGCATGAAAGCAGGATGGGAAATGTGGCAACTGGAACGATATCAAAGCCTCAGTCTCCCCAGTCGCAGCCAAGGAACAGTTAATGTTTCCATATAATTGGTCGGCTTTATGATGCTAATGCACTGAGGATGGCTTTTCAGAGGAGTGCAGAGACTGAGAATCCCCGTCTCTCTCTGCGCTCTATTTCCATCCCAGTCCAATCCAGTGCAGGCCAGTCCACCAGTCAGGATTCTTGTAGATGGGAGTTGGGGATTATGTGTCACTGGGATTATGTAGTGAGCAACAGCTGGCCTTATTCTTTTTACCGCTTCTTCTATCCCTGCCTCCTTCAAAGTGAATTAAATAATCACACAATTTACACTCTAATATCTCTGGCGGTTATTTGATGTGTGGTTAAAGGAGGAGTGTGAGGAAGGTGCAGAGTGTCAGTGGGGGAGGCTGCAGATGAAGCCGGTTAATCTGTCCTGAATTAGAGCGATCCCAGATTACTCCCAGAGGTCACACAGGCTCTGAGCCATTTTCCCAGACTCAGCACAATAGCTCACCTTCAATCTACTCTGGCACTGGAGTGCTCCAGTGGGGTACAGCACATGTGCAGATCATTCCCCAGCTTTATGCTTCATGTACCTTTTGATTATATTACTAAATATGTTTTTAGATTTTTCATATTTCTGTAAACGAGCAGATAGGAGCCTAAAGCAAAGTATACAGTGTATAACTTGTTAGCACCTTTATGATAGCTAGCTGTTAGCATGTGTTATTGATTTAGAAATGAAAGCTTATACATTTAATGAAGGTTTCTCATCTTCCTGCTCATTTACTATATTTATTTAATGGCTGTATAGATATAAATCACAGTCCTAACCAGACTGTAATATATGTACACCTTTGCCCAGCAAAGCCCAGCTGTAAGATGTAATCAATAAAGTTATACATGAATAAGGTAAACACAAATATAATTTGTACAAATACAATGTGTGCTTAGATTATGCCACTAAAGTGCAGAGCTGCTTGGCAAAGTTCAAGGCAAAGCTTCTGCTGAGGATAACAAGCACGATGAAGACTTTTCTGGGCTTTAGGGGGTCAAAGGTCGCCAATAACAAGCTGTCGAACTGCGCAGATCTCTGGAACAGGTTTATTTGTAAGCTGTGAATCAGCCACTGTGTGCTGCTGTGAGCTGATTCTCTTACAGCGATGTTCTCCTTCATTTCATGAAGAACTGCAACACGTCAGGCCGACCCGAAGAAGACAACTTCAAACATTAATACGTATGAAATAAAAGCATCATTTGGTCATTTAGTGGGAAGGAGGACTTCCCTCAGTCTGGAGCTCAAACTGAAGCACACACACACACACACACACACACACACGCACACACACACACACAGTGTTACATCATCAAAGGCCCTTTTTATATTGCAGAAGCAGGATATGTATCGGAGAGGGTTTGAGTTGCTTTTCATGTGACAGCAGCAGCATTAAGGTTTCTGAGGCTGAAGGATGAATGATGCAAATATCTGATCTGAGATATCTGAGTTGGGCTGGTGGGGGGGCAGATAAAGCAGCAGAGCAGTAGTGTTTTGATAGAGGTTGATATATTGGCTGATATTAGCACAATGCAGATATATTGGTGTATAAATCAGCCAATAAATGACAATTAACTGAAGTAAGCGATGCCAAAGATACGCTTCACAGTTTAAAACGCTTTCAACACTCTGTAGTTTGCACACCAGAGAGGAGTGACAAGTTTATTTTTCAACTCTGGTCCCCAGAGGGTCGCTCTCTGTAGGTTTTTGTTCCTTCTTGGCGGTTAATGAGCCGCTCTTCCTCAGTTTCACCCCTGAAGGAACACAATTGATGACCCCTGCTGTACAGGAGGAGCAGTAGGTGGAGTGCAGCACAGAGGGCCTTGAGTTTGTGGCTAATGGAAAGTCTTTGCTAGCAGTTTTTTTTGGATGGAAGTGACGTGTTCATCAAAGCTGAGTCTGGAGCTTTTGAAGGATGCAGGGGCGAAGAACAGGCAATTAAATATAATCTAATACTCTCTCTCTCCTGTTCCTTTCTAGAGTGCTAATTACAGTGAATTTGTGGACGAGCTGACCGAGTATAAGACCAAGAGCGTCCTCGCCATCCCCATCATGAACGGTAAAGACATGGTGGCCGTCATGATGGCCCTCAACAAGCTGGAGGGACCGCAGTTCACTGTGAAGGATGAAGAGGTAACATCTGATACCGTCTGTCCTGCAGATTCACTCTTTATTTTAGCTTTAAACGCTTATTAAACCAGGAACCCTGTGTTCCCCTCAGCTCTCATGTATTTCACTTACTTTTGTAATGCTTTATGTCACTTCTCCAAAGCGTCCTCTGTTAGTGACGAGCTGCCCGACCGGACAGGGATCCAACACAAAGCAACTCGCATCCCAGGACCCTGTTAACTTCTAACACGTCTTATAACTTTATATAATCCATGTTTTATTCCAGATGTGATGATCCTTCCACATGTTTGAGTTATACACATGTGTAATCTGCATTGGGACTCCTGACCACTGAATTATCAGTGTGGTATATTATGTGTTGATGGATTCCTGTTAAGTAAAGTAAAGTAGAGTAAAAGTGCTTTAATGACCACATGGGGGCTTTCTTTCACCAAACATGTATTATAGACCCTCTGGCTTAACTCTCCACTGAATTTAATTCCAAACAACATAAAGTCCATGTTTTATATCTCGCTGAATCTAATTTGCATAAAACCATTAGCCTTCCTGCTGCTCCGGCCTGCAGCAGCAGCAGCAGCTGATATACTGCTACACCAATCCAAAGCCTCCCAAATCATAACTAGCAATTGTAATACTTTAACTTTCTGAACGCTTAAAAGAACATTTGGAGGGAAAGATTTCCAGTGTGTGAAAAGGTCGAGGTCACCGTGATCAAAGAGTCACTTAAATAAACTAACAATAAAATCATGACGTGACGTTTCATCACAAAGTCAGCCAGAAGACGACGTGATTCCTAAATCAAAGCGTGGACTTCTATAACATGAACCACTTTGCTATTCTCAGCCCCCGCCAAGCAACACTGAAGCTGCCTGAAGGTGTGTTGCATCAGCTGGAAGCCCTCTGTGGCACATCGTCCAAATACCACACAAATTAGACTTTTTCTCAAGAAAGCCGAGACGATGTTAATATCACCTGTCAAACCGAGCCTCAAACATGATACACCTGACATTTAAACATGTGTCACCTGCTGATGGCATAAAGGTAAAAGTGCCTCACATATTACATCATACTGAATATTGTAACGGTCACACACACACACACACACACACACACACTGAAGAGGAGGTACTCAGGATTATGTAAAGTGTGTGCTGTTTTCTTTCAGATCCTAAACAAGTATCTGAACTTTGCCAACCTGCTCCTGAGAGTTTTCCACCTGAGCTACCTGCACAACTGTGAGACCAGGAGGGGACAGGTGAGGCTGCAGAGCATGCACCATTTCATCTTACATTAGGATTTCCAAGTTAAACCTCGGCGTCTGCGGCGTGCATGAACTTTGAAACTTCTTCTCCTTTGTCCAGGTGCTGCTGTGGTCGGCCAGCAAGGTGTTTGAAGAGCTGACGGATATAGAGAGGCAGTTCCACAAGGCCTTGTACACTGTCAGAGCTTTCCTCAACTGTGACCGTTACTCTGTCGGTCTGCTGGACATGACCAAGAACAAGGTGGGTTACCATGGATACACACCCAGTGTCCAGGAGGAGCTGGGAAGAAAAGGGAACTACTGTATATAACAGGAAGCAATGCACCACTCTCATCCCAGCTGACTCTCCTGCTCTTCTGGGAAGAGATATGTTCAGCTCCTCTGGGGGTTCTTTGCTAAATCTTCTGCTTTAATCGCTCGTGTCAATTATAGGAAATAACACTTCCATCTTCTGATCAATGTCATACGTGCTATCCTCATGTATTGGAGGTAACTGACGTGTTGTCATGAATACTACTTATTGGCTGAGGCTGTCCCCTAATTACAAGCAGCTGCCAGTTGATTCCTCACACCTGCTCTCTGAGAACAAACACAGATGGCTGTCTGGTGATCTGCTGTCTGGATTTCATGAATAAAGCACTTAAAGATAAACACAACTAGTAGCTCATGATATGGAAACAAATATCACACACTCCTAAAGAGGCTGCTGGAATTAGCATTTCCATGCAGACGTTAGATGTGCTGATTTACAGTAAGTGCATCTAAGTAATGAAACACAAGCAGCCGAATGAGCGATGTTTCTCTAAATCTTCTGTGTGTGTGTGTGTGTGTGTGTGTGTGTGTGTGTGTGTGTCTGTGTGTGTGTGTGTGTGTGTAGGAGTTCTTCGACCTGTGGCCAGTTCTTATGGGAGAAGTTCCACCATATGATGGACCAAAAACTCCTGATGGCAGGGTGAGGAAATATTAACCAACAACTCCTGATGTTGTTGCTCCTTCTGTGGCGCCACCAGCGGGTCAAAACATCCGCTTGACCGTCACTTCTCCACGAGAACATAACTTATGGCTGATAAGTGTCAGAGCTCTAAGAAATCATCAGTGTGTTTGTTCTCTCCGACACGTTCACATGTAATACGCACAACTTAGACTTAGAGTCATTTATTGTTGCTAAATTTGCATCATGTTTTTATCAGGGTCAAGTTCCCAAACACAAGATGTCTTACTTTCTACTGCTACTACAGGGAGTATCACTAACGCTGCTACTACAGGGAGTATCACTAACGCTGCTACAACCTGAGTACCATCCGTTACACTTACTGCAGAGCTTTCAACCTCATGGCTTTTATCAGGAGGTGTTCAGTATTTACTGAGCAAACTTTGACCTTGAGTCTATATTTATAAGATCTTTACACAATATCTCCAATTGTTATGTTGTGTTATGTTCCCCTGAAGGAAATAATCTTCTACAAACTGATCGACTACATCCTCCATGGCAAAGAGGACATCAAAGTCATAGCGTAAGTCTCAACACGTGTAGTTTAAAGGGACCCTGTGGAGCTTTTGACCACAGTGGAGCAGTGGGTCCCCATTTAGTTTGTTCTTGTGCACATGGACACACACACACACACACACACACACAAGCAGTTACATATTCCTGTAAATTGTGAGGGGGCTTAATGTGCCGAGCAAAGCAATCTACCAACAAAGGCAGGGAAGAAGAAGACTGCAAGCAAGTAAACATGGATGTACAGAAAACAACGTTTTAAGAAAAATGCAAAAGAATATGAGGAAGGCATTCGACCCGTGTGTTGTACCTCAGAGATACACACAATGCGGCACATTTAAGGTAATTGCATTGTGGTTATCGGAGAGATAACAGGATATTAATGTCGTTTCTTCCTCCCTCATAAAACCAAACATTATTTATTTTTAGTAAAGAATGAAGAACTTTGCATATTAATTCATTTTCTTTGTTTTCTATCCTCCAACATGGCTCCTCGTGTAAACAGTGTTATCTACTGTCCAAACGTTAATAAGAGAATAATCTCGAGAGTTGTGCAGACACACACGTTTATAATAACACTGAATAGGAAAGTGATTTACAGGATGATTGTGTTAAAGATGATTCTTATAACACTGGAAGTTTCTGATGTCATGATGTGTTCATCCTCAGGACTCCCGCAGCCGATCACTGGGCTCTGGTCAGCGGTTTACCAACCTACGTCGCAGAGACTGGACTGGTCAGTGTCTGTAGATTCTGTAGAGCTCCTGTCCTGCTTCTTTACTTCAAGTTGGATCTGACATCTGACACAGATTTCACATTATATTGTGAAATGAGCATAAACTCTCAAATTGTGTTGTGTCTCGGGCTTTTATTGTGAAAGGGAGTTCGGAATTGCATTTTAAAGCGAGGCTTACACGCCGATGATGTCATTACATCGTGCAGTTAAAGCAAAACAAGTTATCTATTGTGACCAAGGTGATGGATACCTGACAGACTCCACAGGGAGGAGGTCAGAGTTCACTGACGTCATCAGTGCAGCAGTTTGACATCGACTAAATTCAGCGAAGTCAAAGTGGAGGCATCTCACTGTCACAGTTACACTCATGCGATGAGTTATTGAAGGACACTTTTGAAGGTGGATGACCCTTCATGACTGCATTGAACATGTGACCTTTCGCCAACGCCCCCGTCACCCTGGAGCCCTGATTTACTGATTATTTAAATCTAATGATTAAACTTTATTAATATTACGCTGGTGTACTTTGTCAGATTTATGGTATATTAATGGAGATTGTACAGTGGGATTAAGGATCATGAGATTATGTTGATTAGATTCAGTCACAGTCATGGCTTTGTGATGCTCGTCTTTATCTCGCTACACAGTATAAGTATAAACGTCTTTAAAATGTGAATGTGATTGAATATATTGTGTGTGTTTGAGAACGTAATTCTCTTCCTTCATTATACTTCTCGTCTCTTCAGGAGTCCATGTAGTGTCCTTTAAAATATCTTTATTTCAAAATGTCTCCATCGGTGATCCAACGAGCCGAACGCCATCAGGCCTTATTCCACCGTCAGTGTGCAGGCGCTGCTGTGATGTGTATGTGTAATAATTAATCACGCCGTGCGTTTCCCAAAGCGCTGAGCTGGCCGCCGCTCGTCTATCCATCCCTCCGTCTGTTGTCTTCGCCGCTTGTCATTTTTCAACTCTGCATAATATTTCTGCATAGTATTCTGCTTTTAAACGTGTAGTAACTTCATCACCCTGTACTGTGTTGAATCTGTTTCTTTCCCCCCCCCCCACAGATTTGTAACATCATGAATGCACGTGAGGACGATTTCTTCAAATTCCAGGTAACTTTGTTTCTCCTGCCTGTGTTGTCCTTCCCCTCTAAAACGCACAGTACAGATATGATAATCCACAACCAGCGTGACGTTAATTAGTTATCATTTGTTTTGCATGTATTTACCCAGAAAGGAAGAGATGAGTGGCGTCCAGCGACGCACATCTTCATGACCATTAGCACCAGTAGCTGCTGTTCTGCTCATTATCTGTAATCTGATTTGTATGTAAAGTAATATATGACATTAGCATATCACAGATTACAGTAATTGTATTACATGTGAGCCTTCACTCTTGAGTCATGAGAATAAATCCGAACTGAGACTTAATATGTTGGAATAATGTGTTAAAAAGTAATGGAGCTCTATAACGGTCCCTCGTGGAACACAAGGACCCGCCTGGGAACAATCACAAGGAAGGGTTCTGCATATAGTCCTTAGTGAATGCATGATATGTTCCTCTGCTGTCCGGCCTGATCCTTAGTATCCTCTGTTTCTGATCGTCCCTGCTCATACAGCCATCCTGCACTGCTCACAGTCTTCTCCTTCACAGCTTGATCTCAGACGCTTGTTGGTGTTGCATCCTGGTCGATCTGCTCCTCTGAATGTAGAGACCAGCCGGTTGGCGTGTCCCAGATCCAAACTACATGCTAATGATAGATTTACACAACATACTGATCATAGTATACTGTATGAGTCACAAGTATACCAACAAGTCAACAAGTTATCCTCAACAGGACACGATACAATACGTACAACACAGAGACTAAACATGTTAGATGTTCCAGCTGGGATCACAAACATTCTGAAACATGCTCAGTTGGTCTGTTGAACCGCGTTTGTGTTTGTTCATGTGTGACCTCTGAACTGGTTAGGGTTAGGGTTAGGGTTAGGGTCTCTCTAAATCAGCCTCCATTCTTTGTCTGGATGATATTTGCAGTGCGTCTGCTCAGCTCTGTTTTCCCTTTCCTCTGCATGTGTATGCAACGGTGCTGCGTGGATGAACTTTATTGTAACGGGAGGATGTAGCTGAAACTCCAAATAAGTGCTGTAAAGAACTCCGATACCCTTGACAGAGAAACACACAACCTGTGAAGTGTTTCTTTATCCACATGTTTTCATTTGCTTTTGTTAAGCTGCACAGTTTTCCAGAGAGGACAACATCTAGTTGTTTGTAGCTCTGCACAGATGATACTCTTTTCTCTCTTAACAACAGTCCATTTTAAAACTTCCACCACTGCTCCTGCAGTACGTTCAGGTTGTAGGGTCCGTGAGCAGGTGAATTATTGATTCTCTCTCATATTTCCTCTGAATGTAGAAGGTCACGCTGCATTTCTGTGGAGTTCCTGCTTCCTTTATTACAATCGTTGCTAAAATGAAACGCTGGTACGAGGGAAGAAAGGCACTATATTACTGTAATAAACCTAAGTATATTCTTATTTATAGTCATTTCAATAATGTGTGTGTGTGTGTGTGTCTGTGTCTGTGTCTGTGTCTCTGTGTGTGTGTGTGTGTGTGTGTGTGTGTGTGTGTGTGTGTGTTGTGTGCAGAAAGAGCCTCTGGACAGCTCCGGCTGGACCATTAAAAACGTTCTGTCTCTGCCGATCGTCAACAAGAAAGAGGAGATCGTGGGTGTGGCCACGTTCTATAACAGGAAGGATGGGAAACCCTTTGATGAAATGGACGAAACACTGATGGAGGTGTGTGTGTGTGTGTGTGTGTGTGTGTGTGTGTGTGGCAGCACTGAGTCATTGGTTTATAAATACACTAGAGCCATTCACAGCGTCTGCATTATTTATCATGGGCCTGGAGGCTTTTTACTGAAGTTTCTTTATCTGCTCAGAATTCAGTTAAAATACTCAACATGACAGTTTGATCCTCAACGGTTCCTGAAAATCAAAGTAGTTTTAGGAACAATTTCCATTTTGACATTTTTGTAAATATGATTTATTGTTCATTAATTGATCAAAATGCACTTGAGGATGTTTTGTGTGGCAACAAACTGCTGCTGTACAAATGGACATGTATACAAACCATATGATCATTATTGTACTACCCAACAGAATATAAAAGAACGTCTGTAAACTCTCTGTCTTTCTCTCTCTCTCTCACACACACACACACACACACACACACACACCTCTGTGTCCAGTCTCTGACCCAGTTCCTGGGCTGGTCGGTGCTGAACACTGACACCTACGACAAATTGAACAAGCTGGAGAACAGGAAGGACATCTTCCAGGACATGGTGATGTACCACGTCAAGTGTCGCAAGGATGAAATCCAGCACGTTCTGGTAGGTGATGTGAGAAAGAGATAATTCTATCCACGTGTTCACAGCTGAAGTGAAGACGAGCGTTGGATTGAATGTATCACTAGAACCCCACGTCGTCGGTAAAGACTCGTGATTTCTTTACCTCTTTGTTTGTCTAACATCTAATTAAAGTCATGAAAATGCAAAATAAAGTTTTTCATTTATAAAAAACTACAAAAGCAGATATTGACCGCGGTTTGTAGCCGTTTGTATTTAAAATGTTGCTTCATCCACGGATGTTTGTGCTGGACGGAACAAAAGCAGTCGATTGATGTGGATGACACAAACAGGAGATGAGCGTCATTTATAAACTGAAATAAGCTGTCACATCTGCTACGAGGTGATTTGTCTGTGGAAACGGAGGGACAGAGAACAGAAGCAGCGAGAGATGACCTGGTTTGACCTCAGATCAGGAGTCGGGTGATTGATGCTTAACCATTTCATCCAAGGTGAGCGCTGATGTTGTGTGTTTCCCCAGAACACCAGGGAGCGATGGGGGAAGGAACCGGATCAGTGCGAGGAGGAGGAGCTCCAAGAGATTCTGGTAAACAACAAGAAACATTCGGCTCGTGTTTGAGGAAATTCTACAAAACTTTGCAAAATGTCGTCCATTTCCCATGATGCAACATGATCACAATGTTACAAACTAACATTCTGACCTTTTCTTAATACTGTAAAGTTCCTCATTGTTGCTATAGAACAGTTCTGTGCTTTTGAAGAACACTTATTCTACACGTGTCCACAGTCAGAGGTCCTGCCAGACTCTAAGAAAGCTGAGATCTTCGAGTTCCACTTCTACGACTTTCATCACACTGAACTGGACCTGGTCAAATGTGCCATCAAGATGTACTATGAACTGAAAGTGGTGGACAAGTTTCACATTCCCAGAGAGGTGAGTGGTTGATTTGTTTGTTAGCTACTTGAGAATGCGGCAGGATTATGCTGCTGTGAAAGCTCCCTTAGTCCCGGGCTAACCGCTCCCTCATCCCTAAGTGCAGTGCCCTCTAAGCCAACCTTATAGAGCATTGAGTTAGCATCCTGGGCTAACTCAACCATTCTGTGCGTGTTGCAAGTCTGCTCTTGAAAGGGAGGGCCTTCCTGAGCATCAGGGCACTTTGATTGTCTCGCAGGAAGGGTTCATGTGGATCAGTCAACTGTTGTAAAACCTTCCTGAGATGATATCCGTCTCATTTCAGGGTTGAAACTCTTCATATGACCAAAGCTTGAACAGAAATGTGTAGAGTGATACTCCAAGATTATATCACCACGATATCATTCAGCTGGAAGACGCAGCAAACCAAAAGAAATCCAAACTCTGTTCGCTCCTTCGGGTTTCTAAATGTGATCCGTTAATAAAATAGTGTGCATCCTGGTGTGCGCTGGAATTAAGATTTTCTTTTGATTTAATGTGGTTTACGGAGCAGCAGCTGGCCCCCAGGAGAGAAGCACTGCTGGGGAGATGAGGAGCACTGCTGTGCACATCTGCAGTAATCTGAGGATGGCGTTGGAGAAGTGAAAATGATTGGCTTGCATTGCTGAACAACTTTGTTTGTTATTAAAAGTAAACTGTGTTCCGCAGGCCCTCGTGAGGTTCATATACTCGCTCAGTAAAGGCTACAGGAAGATCACCTACCACAACTGGAGACACGGATTCAACGTCGGACAGACCATGTTCACCTTGCTGATGGTAAGAAACACATAAACCCAGTCTTCTCCCTAAGCCCTCATCAATCCCTCACCTCCTGCTCTCCGTCTTGATCTCCTCGTCTCTCATCTTTCCTGCTCCTCCTCTCTGATTCAAAGTGATAAACATTCTTTCTCCTCTTCCAATCCTTCATCTGGAATGAGATAATAAAGTGTGTCCGTCTGTAAATGAAAGGTGAGTGAGTGTTGCCTGAACTGCTCATCAATAAGAAGCCACTGAGTGTCGTTATGGTGTGTGTGTGTGTTTATATATATGTGTGTGTTTGTGTGTGCAGATTGCATTTTTAAACATGCATGTACACATTCATCAGTCTCCTCTGGCTCTCTGGTTTGTGTTCTCAGACAGGCGATCTGAAGCGTTACTTCACAGACCTGGAGTGTATGGCCATGGTGACGGCCGGCTTCTGCCACGATATTGACCACAGAGGAACCAACAACCTCTACCAGATGAAGTAAGAGCAACAGAGGGGGGGGGGGTCTGCTAATGTAATGAATATATTATCACATTTGTTGATATGGCATCAAATGATAACCGAAGTCATCTCCAGACAGGTCGAGACTCTTTAACTCACTAATGATTTTAGTAGTAAAGGTAACTACTGAGCTCGCCTCGACGCTACACCTGCTCACTTCTATATTTAGCTGCTGTGTTTGTGTTTCAATCTGTAACTGCTGTTAAGCATTAAAGGCTCTTGGGATTCATCAAAGTGCAAATATTAGAATGAGTCTGAACACTGAGTCACAATAATTGGCTTCAGGGTTTGATAAATGAGATAATAAAAGAGACCAGCTGAGTAACAAGTGCTCTGAACAGAGAGCCCACACGACGCAGTACACGCTTCTCTTCCGTCTGTGAGAGAAGTCTTTGGATGCATAGTGTAGCTGCCGCTTTGTTTCGTTTCAAGCTAACATTTCTTATGAGAGCGTGCGCTGTAGAAAGATGTAGCCCATCTATGAATTATTTATAAACTGAGGTAAAAACAAAACAAGCAGCTAGCGAGAAGACATGATGCTTTAACGTCATGTTTTTATTGATCGCTTGCTGCTTTGACCCCGTTTCTTTCACTCATTTCATAAATTGGACTGTTTAGTTATTCTGGAACCGGCCGCTCCTCCTGTGTTCAGGCGAGCTGACCTCAGCTCTTTATGTGAAGGTAACGTCACACACTGAGAACATCAATGAGCTGATATTGACCAGATCCTCCTCCAGCTGCTCTGCTCCACCTGCTGATGGATGAGCTAATGAGAGCCGCCGAGAGCCGCCATTAGCCACGGACACAGCAGGCCAGGCCCACCCTGCGAGTAACATGCATGATTTATCACAGTGTAACCTCCCAACTGTCTCTCTCTCTCCCTCTGTGTGTGTGTGTGTGTGTGTGTGTGTGTGTGTGTGTGTGTGTGTGTGTGTGTGTGTGTCTGTGTGTGTGTGTGTGTGTGTAGGTCTGGTAATCCTTTGGCGAAGCTTCATGGCACCTCCATCTTGGAAAGACACCATCTGGAGTTTGGCAAGACTCTGCTGAGAGATGAAGTATACTGCAGTACACACACACACACACACACACACATGCACGCACACACACATACATGCACACATGGGTGGATACATGAACACCTGTCCAATGTAAAGCAATTCAATACAACTGTCCCACATATAAAGATCTGAAGCCGCCTCCCTCTCTCAGCTGGCCTCAGTGGTTGTTGTGTTTCCCACGAGTCTTCGTCTTTCTGTTTGGAGAAGCAGCAGTCACACCCCCCTTTAGTTTTATAGGCAGAACATTTTATTTTCCTTTCTTGTGTTTCAGACGTTGAACATTTACCAGAATCTGAACCGCCGTCAGCACGACACCGTCATCCACCTCATGGACATCGCCATCATCGCCACTGACCTGGCTCTCTACTTCAAGTCAGTACAGCAGCGTGCACAGTCAAATCAATACAATCAAACGAAGTGTAACTCTGTGTATGCGTTATTCCACTGCCTGCAAGATTAGAAAGAATCGTGACATTTAACTGAGCGGCACATTTAACACTCATTTCATATTTATAGTGTCAACAAAACGTCCATATGTACCATATACTGTAGGAGTGTGACCATTCTTCAAGTCAAAAATGGGTTTTATTAAATGAACTCACATAAATTCAGTTAGTTAAAAGGACCCGTCTACACATGACAACTGACTTCATTAGTAAACCTTTGAAATGAAGCTGCAACCTCAGGTTTATTAACATCTCTGCGATGACACCAGACACTGATGGATGAATGAGATGTTGTGTTCTGATGTGCAGGAGACACACATTGATACAGGTGCATAACCTCCTGAAGTCTGCCCGGTAACCGTTCACAGCTTCAGCACGCTCAATCCAAAGAGAGTTGTGTTGTCGACTACATCACGAATGCCTTGTGAAGACATAAGACGTATGTTTTATACTTTCTGTGCAGGAAAAGGACGATGTTCCAGAAAATTGTGGACCAGTCCAAGACTTACGAGAACTGGAACGACTGGACCAAGTACATGATGCTGGAGACGACGCGCAAAGAGATTGTGATGTAAGCGCAATCACACAAACAAATGCAGGTTCAACGGAGATACACAGACGTACAGATCTCAGACATGCGTTGTGTTTCTAGGGCCATGATGATGACTGCCTGTGACCTGTCCGCCATCGCCAAACCGTGGGAGATTCAGAGCAAGGTACACACCTGTGTGATCTCTACTCAAGGTCCTTTTCATGCTTCCCAGTAGCAGCTGTAAAATGACTTGCGAACATCCAGGCGTTCGCAGTGAGGAGGCACTCGTACACGGGCTGAAGTAGAGGCTGTGTGAGGGGGGGTGATAAAGTAGAATGACATTCTGTCAGCGCTGCCGTTCCTCTCAGCAGCAGTCGGCAGTGATTCCTGATGACCTCATGTATCAAACGCAACTTGCTGCTTTTCATTCCCCTCGTCGCCGCCCGGCAGCCTCAGCATTTTATTTCCGTGAAGTATGTAGTGTACACATGGCCACGCAGCCTTCACACACAGGCGTATCCACAAGAACAGGAAGCATCTCTAGGCGCCGCTGGAGGGTCATTTATTACATATGCTCTTTATGCAACCGTGCTGCGGCACATTCTGATACACAAGAGAACTATAACAACATTATCGCAATATCTAATACAAAAACATGAATTCATATACACAACACATGTTCTTTGTAGCGTCCATGTTGTTTCCACAGGACGCAAAATGACTTCTCGACTCGGGGAAATGGGACTTTCTGAGGAGCTTTTCAGAGAAACGTCAAACAGCCTGGTGCAGGGGGGGTTGGGGTGGAGTTACACCAAGTCCCTTGCTATGTTATACATTTATCTCCTTTATCTGACCTTTTGAATTCATTTGAAGCCTTTTCCTTAAGTGTCTCCTGTATTGCACAACCGCTGGCGCTCAGGATGTTCCACGTATTATGTTTTTTAGCAGATACTTTTTTTCACATTGGAATTGACTTTGTGTGCACCGGGTGAGTCAGCGCCCCCTCCCACACACACTGTCAGGATATCTATCTACAGCATCAGCTGTACTTCCATGACTAACTCTTCACTTGTTTAAAGGTGAATTCCTCCCTCAATACAGCGGAGACATATTTTAGCTGTCACATGAAACCCTGCAAAGAGTGCTGGTGGTTGTGCAGAGACTCACGAGCACATACATGAAGATATAATCACTCAGATGTTCAGTGATGATGCATGACAAAAGCTTGAGCTGCTCCCGTCTTGATAATTCTCTGCTGATATTTGACTTTTCACTTCCCACGCACGCAGAATATCTGGCTGCACTAACCTCACGCCAATCGTCCCCCAAAAGTGTCTTGATGACTTTCTAAAAAGAGGTTTCTCTCCTGAAGAATTCACACATTATTCATCTGATCTGTTTGTGAGTGCAGACAAAACAGGCTTTCATCTCATGAAGACACAAAGAGTGAAGCTGCTCGTGAGCTGTGATTAACATTCTCCTTTATGGGACATTGTGAAGTCTTTATGGGCTGGTTTTAACAACATGTGCAGATTACTCACATCAGCCGCATGCAAATGATGTTCCAGCTGCAGCTCGTGGTTACGACTGCAGAATACGTAACGTTGAAATGATTTCAATCTATTTATCAATAATAGACGAATCATACACGTGCACATGTCAAACCTTCTCTGCTTCCAGGACTTGTTACTTCGCTCTGTTTGATTTCATGTCGTTCTTTGAGTTTTGGATTGTTCGTTACGCAAAACAAGGAACTTAAAGATGACGTACAACAGACCCAACTCGTGTTTGCAAACCTTCATCCCCAAACTGTCAACTTCTCAAAAACGGCAAAAAGGCGTCTTTGTTTTCAGCTCGAGCATCGTTGAGTTTAACGAGGGCTGAAAACCACAGAGGGCGATGTACTCGATGATCCAAGTCAACACAAGGGTTGTACATGTGTTTGTATTTACTGTCACATTTAGTGGCAACAACACTGAGACTGACTTGTGAAACCCTCTCGATTCCCCCTGTAGGTGGCGCTGTCTGTCGCTGCAGAGTTCTGGGAGCAGGGAGACCTGGAGAGGACGGTCCTGGAGCAGATTCCCATTGTAAGACACGGACAGAGAGGGATGCTTAAAAGAAGGTTGTAAGAGATGCAGTAGATCCTCCGCAGCAGAAACACAACAAACCCCTCCAGCTCCAACGCTGCTGCACTTCTATGTATAGTTCACCTCTGACTTTAAATAAGAGGCTTCCCTTTGAGAATCACTTGAGCACAACGTCATAATGATTACTGTGAAGACATGACAGTATGCAGTGGAATCATCTTATTATCCTGCCAAGGCTAGTGGTTAGTGGCTAGTGGTTAGTGGCTAGTGGTTAGTGGCTAGTGGTTAGTGGTTAGTGGTTAGTGGTTAGATCAAAAAGTAAACGTGCTATACGTCCTATAGTTTGAACTAGTTCATGATGATTCTTTGTGCACTTTTCAGTTGTGCAGTTTGAAATCGGTTTGTGGCAGCAAGTAAAAGTTTGAGAGGAGGAAAAGAGGATTTGGTGGGTGGACAGGAATCATGGGAATGAAGACAGGACAAGGCTCTCTGTCAGGGCTTCTATTGAGCAGTGGAGAGGGAGGAGGACAGGATTAGAGAGACACAGAAACACTGTTGGAAGACCAAAAATAAAGGACAGATTTAGTTCCCTGCGGCGGTGGTGTTGAGCGATGTACAGCCCATTATGTGGAGCACTGATACAGAAAGAGCAGGGACTGTGGCCGTAACCCAGCCGACCGTACCCTCCTCTGGCTCGCTCTCCTCCATTCTGCCTCCGCGTCTCTTTCTCCTTGCTCTGTTTCATTCCCTCGTGTCCTTGAGACACGTTAAGCACGAGAAGCACCATCCCACACTCTCTAACCTCACAGTGCTCTGAACTTAAGAGCATCTGTGTCGGCAGGGAAAACATTTCATTTTGATGGGTTTGTATTTCCTCAGCAGTGGATTCTGTGACTCTGTGGTCGGACGAGAAACAGAGAAGACTTTGCAGACGATGTTCTCCAGTGTAGGTGCTGCATCAGTTACAGCCAGCGTGAACTTTCTGACAGGATTCATGAGCCTCTCACACTCTAATGTGCTTCTAATGTAACTTCACAAGTTCACTCAAACTTTAAGCTTGTATCGTTAAACTAGAGCTCACGTCCACGAGCATGCAGAGTCAACACTTTCCTCCCTTTGCTTGCACAGGAGCGCTCACTCTGTGATACTTTTAGGAGACTAATTGGGTTTCAGGTCCCGATTGGATGCTTCTAACATTTAAACCTCCTTTGTACAAACCTGGTTTAACAGTTTCTACGTTAGTTTGTGATTGTACTGTAGCAAAGGTCAGAGGTCAGAGGTCAGCTTTAGAAGAGTGAGTAGATGTGTCCATCATTGCTGCAAACTTCATGTATATGTTATAGCAGCACTATTGTCTGATGGTTTAGATAAAGAGATGCTTAGCAGTAGTGTTGATGACCACGTCTGTACACTGTCTTCAACACTTCTCTCGCTCCTCTTCAGCCGATGATGGACAGAACGAAATCTGCTGAGCTGCCGAAGATGCAGTGTGGCTTCATCGACTTCGTTTGCGCTTTTGTGTACAAGGTCAGACATCACACGGCACTGAAACATTCACTCGCTGCTGTGGACACCTGCAGGTGTGACACCTGTTCAGTTCTCAAGTCCACCTTCAGGGTTCTCGGTCTTATGTAGGAATTAACCTTTTAACTTGGTGTTGACTTGTGTGTGATTAGATTTGTGTTGACTCGTTGACTTGTGTGTGATTAGATTTGTGTTGACTCGTCCTCCTCTCCTGCAGGAGTTCAGTCGTTTCCATAAGGAGATCACCCCCATGCTGGACCGCCTGTTGAACAACAGGAAGGAGTGGAACGCCATGAAGGAGGTGCACGAGGCCAAAATGGCTGCAATCGAGGAGTCCAAGAAATCCAAGGAGGAGGATTCTCAGAAAGCTGCGCTGGCCAAACAAGGTAGGAGGCTGTCACACACACACGCACACGCACACGCACACACACACATTGAACAGTTTCGAGGTAGTGAATTTGAGTGAGAAATGAATGCTAAGACTGCTGCCTGGTAACCATAGTAACAGTAAAGACACATACATACAGGTGCATTGTAAAAAAAAATATTACTCTGGAATGCATTTATCATGAACTCACTTTAAATGAGAGCAAAATAACTCTGTTTTTCTTTCCTTCCTTCCTTCCTTGTTTCCTTCCGTCTTTCCTTTCCTTCCTTCCTTCCTTCCTTCCTTCCTTCCTTCCTTCCTTGCTTCTTTCCTTCCTTCCTTCTTTCCTTCCTTCCGTCCTTCCTTCCTTCCTTCTTTCCTTCCTTGCTTCTTTCCTTCCTTCCTTCCTTCCTTCCTTGCTTCTTTCCTTTCTTGCTTCTTTCCTTCCTTCCTTCCTTGCTTCTTGCTTCTTTCCTTCCTTCCTTCCTTCCTTCATTCCTTCCTTCCTTCCTTCCTTCCTTCCTTCCTTCCTTCCTTCCTTCCTTCTTTCCTTCCTTCCTTCCTTCCTTCCTTCCTTCTTTCCTTCCTTGCTTCTTTCCTTCCTTCCTTCCTTCCTTCCTTCCTTGCTTCTTTCCTTTCTTGCTTCTTTCCTTCCTTCCTTCCTTCCTTCCTTGCTTCTTTCCTTCCTTCCTTCCTTCCTTCCTTCATTCCTTCATTCCTTCCTTCCTTCCTTCCTTCCTTCCTTCCTTCCTTCCTTCCTTCCTCCCTCCCTCCTGCAGCAGCTGCAGCCCAGTCACAATCAAAGACTTGTAATGTCAGCTAGAGATGCTTCAACAGCACCAGGTTGCTTCATGGTTGTGGTCCAGCGTTGAGTCCCCCCCCCACCACAATTATTTCTTCAAATACATTTTTGAGATCTCCCCTGAAAGATCCAGTTTACTGAGAACACATCTCTCCCGTTACAACTGTCCCCTTAACTTGTGCACTGCTTCTTCCTGTCCGTCCTGTTCTGTATTACTGGCTGCGTGTGCTGTCTGAACCCGAGAACACATCAAGAAGTAAATATGGACCAAAGTGTTGCAGCTTTATGAACATTTAAGTGTTGAATGTAGAAGCTTTTCTAATACACCAACAAGATAGTTTCCTGTTGTGTCACTGTTCATACAAGCATCTCCCTGCAAGTCTCTTTGCGCTGATTGTAATGCTGTGCTGCGTTGACTGACCCCCGCAGCTGCAGAAATGTTACACTCAGTCTGTTGAGGAGCTAACGGAGCGAACACATGCAAGAATCAATTGAACGTATGTGAGGATGGCCGGGCGGTTATCCACAGATGGAACCTTCACAGGACTTTAATCTGTGTTTTATCAACATTTCTAAACGCTGGAGATTAAAGTCATGTGTACGTGCTCTGAGATAACAGAAGCACACATCTGGTCCTCTGCAGTCTGGAGATGAGACGGACACTTTCTAACTTCAAGACGCATGAGCACGAGCTGTAAATGAAATGAAAATAATATCATAAAAGATACAAGACAGTCTACACACTGAGCCTCTGGGGGTATTTATATGTATGTTGCATAATGTCCTTACTTACTTTACTTTATGATGCAGAAGGAAACGGATCACTAATAACGTAGGTGAGCGTGCGTCCACATAGTAATAGTTAGTATCTAAATATACCAGCGCTCACTGTGTGTGATGCCCACTTCATCATGTCTGCGTCGTGTCCTTGAGTCCCCAGTACAAGTCTTTGTCCTGTAAAGTGTTGTTGTTCTGCATTAAACACGCATGTTTGTGACCATCAAACGGTGTATCTGTCAGCACTTTCTCTGCACTTTGGGTTCAGTCCCGATCCAGCAAGCGTTTGATTGACAGCAGCGTGCAGGAGCTGTGCAAGTGTTGTTCCAATGTATTGTATAAAAATAGTTTTCCCCGCTGGTAACCCTTTCTAGGGAAAATAAACAAGATTTTCGTCGCAAACCACAAGAAGTGTTTATTGATTCTACAAGAAGGTTGACAGACTATGAACGGTGTTGTTTCCCTAGAACTGTGCTTGAAAAGATAACTCAGGAATCACTGATTTTACAAAACAGATCAAGGTTAAATTCAGATTTCTAGGTCGCTATTGTTGCGACGGCATTTCAATGACTATATTTCATAGTTACAGACCCCCTCCACTCACAACATGTGTTTATCTTATGTTTATATTCCCTAACATGTCTCACATGCACTTCCCTAAAATCTGAGATTCAAAAGAACCCCAGGCAAACTAGATTAGGTCACCAAGTTGAATATTTAATACACACATGGCAACAAAAATAGCGACACATCGCCAGCAAAGAGATCTCCAGCGCAGAGCGGACGTGTCAGCACAGTCACAGTTCAGACAGAATGAGAAACCCTTTATTCGTCCCACAGCGGTGACATGTTCGGTGTTACAACAGCAGCGTGCAGACACTAAAGGGAATAAGGAGGGTGCATGTCCCATTAAAAGAAAACCAAATATCCCACCAGACATTACTGCATGATTCACACACACTTCCTCTGTTACAAGCTAATAAGCTAGCAAACAACATAAACGCATAAAGGATGCTAACTACACCTAGCATGGTGATACGTCTGCTAGCCAACAGACTCCTCATCGGAGACAAACGTGTACACATCTCCAGTCGGAGCACCGTCTTGATGCGCACTGCTCGTTCAGCGTCCTGCCCCTTTTCAGCTTTTATTTGTAACTTTTTATTTACTTTAAAACGTGTCTGGAGGGAAACTCTAAGACCTGCGTCGTGCTGGCTCAAGGTTGGTGTGACCTACATGTCATGTTACGTTTAGAAGACGTCTGTGGACAAAGTAAGGGTCTCTGGACATATTCTACAGAAACATAATCCTGCTACCACTGAAAACACAACCTAAGCACAACAGTGTTCAGGTAAAAGCATGAAATCCAAATATGGAAAAATAAAATTGAAAGTTTTGGGAAAGTAAAAAAACACTTTTTGCTGCATAAATGTGTTTTTCTCTGTTGAACATGTTGATGTGTGTTGAAGTAACCGGCTGCTGTATGACAGTATCCAGGAGTTTGTGTGAAGAGAATGTCTGCAGCATTTCTGCAGCTTTGCTGCAGGATGCATGCATTAAAGAGGACTTACACAACAGCTGACGGTGTACAAACATCTGCCAGCTGCACTATACATCTGTATGTGTTTGTGTGTGTGTACACATTACTTAATCCTCCCACCTAGAGCCCTGCAGAATACTGTTATAAAACACAACATGATGCCAGAGCAGGTTTAATGAAAAGTGATCGCCACTGGAGCCACAATGGGGGGGGACTTGAGCTAAATTCATCATCGCCCTTCCCTCCCCGCCTCACACACTGTAGTAATATATTAATAGCATGGATACATAAGTGTGTCGTCATTGGTGTATGACGACAGTACCCATGACGTAAGGGCATGCTGGGAGCTCAAAGGATTGCCGTATATGGTTGTGATGATCAGCGGAGCTTGTAAAGCTTGGCTCTGACGCAGCAACAACCCGTGACTGCAGAGAGGAGGGAGAGGGAGAGCAGCAGCTGCAGTACACCCAGAGAGCCTACAGGAAGGCAGCTTCAGCCTCATTCGAGCAGCGATCGGGGGCAGTCGTGACTGCAGAGCTGCCAGCCTGCAAGCCACAGCCGAGAGAGCGATGCAGGACTATTTATAGGACAACTATGCATGGCTCGGCTGCAGTTTCTAAGCAGAGGAAGTCACTTGACTAGTTTGCTCAGGCTTTCGTGCCCAAGCAATGCAATCTCATCAGCGTTTAACGATGCGTACACTTGTGTGTATTGTGTTTTAACCGATGCTCTGATCACACAAGAATAACCTGACATTCTGTGAAGTTAAGGTTATTTTACATTGTCTAATCCCACATATTAACAGTATATAACATATATTCTTTATGTACTTGCTCATTAATAACATACAGATATCTTTAATATCTTTAGAAACTCTCCACGAGAAGTTGGAAGACATTTTTAATGACTGCTATTCCATCATTCATGCTTAAAATGCCAAACATAACAAATGTCCTTTGTAAATGACTAGAGTCCAAAGATTGCCCAAAATATTAATTAATATTGATCTGAAACAAAGAGAAGCAAGAACATCTAAAGGTTTTTCCAGCTGTATTTAACAAAAGTGGAGCATTTCTAATCAGCAAATGACTAATAAGCTCAACAATTGGATGAATGAACTAATCGCATAAGAACGCTCAGAAAAACTCCAATATCTGGATTGTTCCAGTTTTCAAAGACAAAAGGTATTAAAGTGAGACGGACGTGTGCGAGCGGAGAGGTGAGCTCAGGAGGACACAATGCTGGACCCCTTTCTTTAATACATGCATGAAACAATGCCAAATGTTTGCAGTCGCAGCAGCAGGTGTGGTGTGTGCGGCCGCTTGGATCAACAGGCCTCATGAGAACCGTTAAGAGGCTTAACAACTCCAGCAACATGCGGAGCAGCAAACCGAGCGCATCACAAACGGCAACACATTGAATATTCCTGCATCTGTTCGCTGATATAACATCAACATCCCGTACTGTGAAGCAGTTGCTCTCCGTGTCGGGGGTCGGGGGTCATTTATAGTTAGGGGAACAAATATTCCTGAGTTACAAATGTTATGATATTTAACCAGGTTAGAGTTTAATGTCATTGTGTGGAACTAAGATGTATATTATTATTATTATAGCAGTGCAGTCAGAACATTACATGAAATGTGTCATTTATTCCATCTTTAGTTCAAAATGAAGGACAGCAGAGGTATTTAGTTGTAAGCCACCATGTGTGTGACACGGGGTCAGCATCCACTGAGTGTAACGGTTATCAGTGTGTTGCACGAGGTGACCTTTGACCTGAGACGGCGCTCTGCAGTGTGTCACGGTCGCCGTCTGAGCTCAGCTAATATCCTGAGAGACGACAGTCGCCGTGACTGACGGGAAAACCTCGTCTCTAAAATGAATTTATCGCAATGCAATTTAAAGCACATTTAATTGGTTTTGAGTTAATCTGCGAGATAAACACTCCAACAGGAGTTCAGTCTGCTGAAGACTGAAGGTCAGGCAACGTGTGCGGAACCAATAACGGCCAACGTGGAAATTCATTTCTGCATATTTCACCTCGTTTTGAACTGTAAGTGTTCCTCATCACGTCAGCGTAATCCCGGTTGATGAGACAAAACATTAGAAAAGACTCAGCGAGCGCAGCCCTCTGCCCGGGCCGAAAGCCTCGCAGCGTTAACGGACGTGAGCGGCGATGCGTGCGTCCGCCCCTGAGTCGGATCCGCTCCAAAACGTAATCAAAGTGGTCATCGCTGCCACCGCTGCTGTGTTCTCTGAGAGTTTGAGGAAAGTGTTGAGGTTTACACACATTTAGCCACGCTGGGATTCAGACTCAATCTCAACACCTTGAGAAAGAAATAGAATCCATGGGGGGGGGGGTTATGGTTGACAGTAGTGTCCTGGCGTCCCTGTCAGAGTTAAGCTGAGGCTCATGGGGATGACACTGTGTGTCTAATAACTCTGCACTACACTGCAGAGCTGCTCCGCTTGCTGCAGTCACGACTGCCCCACAGAAACAACCACACAGAGGACAGCAGGAAAGAAAATGGCTGACAGGAGGATTTCTAATCGTCTGCTTCTCCTCTGGCTTTGGGCTGTACGATTAATCACCAAAGTTACCAAACAACTAACAAATGTTTTAAAATAAAGCACATGAATATATAACAGCCATCTGATGCTCGCGAACACTTCTGCACGCTGATACAGCGACCGATGCTTCACGCATGAAGGTTGTAACGTTGGAACTGTTGATCTAAGGGAGTGGTTCTTAGTGAAGGCTGGAGCTGGTGGTGCAGGTGCTTCTGATGTTTAGTCCACCCTCATTAGTAGAGACGGTGTCTTTAGAGATACTGCACATGTAGATTGTTGGGTGCATTGCTACGAGCTGTGCTTGTGTTCTCCAAGGTCAAGTGTGTTTGTAGTGAGCAGCGAGCTCCACTGAGGCTGACGTTCATCAACCATCTCTGTGGAGGCATGGAGGCTCTACGCTTCGGCGATCTCACGGTCGTATCTCTGCGGGAGTACAATATGTCAGCCAAAATGTCCTGTATGAGGCCACGGTACGATGAAGGATGTGCGATGCGTTGTAGCCAGACAGTCATGGTGGGAAGAAGAAAGCTGTGAATCTTTATTCCCCAGTCTATGATCCAGCTCTGCGCTGCGGTCATGAACTCAGAAACACGAAGACAAAGAGCACGCAGAGGGTGTCATGAAGCAAGCAGCTCTGTGTAATGTTGAGATGTAATATACTGTCAAACCAGCTGAGGATTAACACGGACGTGTGAAGCTTTTCTTCTACACGCATTGTGTTGGCACCAAACAGCAGCCAGTCGAAGTTACAACTCGCTCGCTGGTGACCGCAGGGAACACGCAGCTAATCAAGACACGGATATGTTTCTGAGCTGTTGGTGGAGAAGAGTGAATATCCTGCTGTCCTGTGACTTCTGGCTGTGCAGGTAAACACATCTATCATCTGCTGAAGTTAGTTTGAGTCTTGCTGCGACTGTTCGGTGCCACCTTATGCTGGTTTCAGACCAAACGTATAAAGAAGGGATTAGTTTGAACAGTGTGAAGAGAAGCAACACAAAGCGGCTCAGTCACAGCATTCATGTTCAAACCTTTTCCATGCTTCTCCATTACTCCCACTGTGGGATCGGAGAGCAGCGTTACAGAACTCCAGTATACCGTTGTTCTTAGATGAAGGTGCATCGTAGAGGTCATCACATGTGGGGTCAGAAAGACATTCGGTTCTAATTTGTCTGCACAACCTGGTGGAAAATCAGCAGCGTGCTCATAAGAGTGTCCAGGAGAGAGCACAGTGTTCTCAGCTTGCTGCTGGTGTGAAAGCCCTGTCACATTGAAAGCATCCTTTTCACTAGAAAAACTAAACAGACTCAAGAACTGAATGTCTCAAAGTTTGAATCAGTTATTCTAAGCATGCCCGATGTGATTACGTTTTGCTCGGCTGGCAGAGGGCCGGCCGTATGGATCCTAATGTCATTTGGTCGGTTTTAGTTTCTCAATTTCTTGCTCTGGTTTTTCTACGGGCTGAGAGATCGTCTCTGTATCAGACCCCAGATCAGGTTGATATTCTGCCTATTTATATTCTCCTCTTCCCTCGTAAGCTTTGTGAAGCATACAGTAAATGTTCCAGTGTGTTTGTGCTGATGTGGGAGTGACGGCAGACCAGAGACCATCAGTACAACAGTGCTGGTATAGTGGTGTCCCGTGCACGACATCATCAGTGCAGTCACTGACATGTGAATCACAGTCTAGCCAAGCGGAAAATTGCCAGAGGTCTGTTAATAGGATGCTGTTTAACCAGGGGAAGACTAGAAAGTGTGTGTGTGTGTGTGTGTGTGTGTGTGTGTGTGTGTGTGTGTGTGTGTGTGTGTGTGTGTGTGATCACACCAGCACAATACATGAAGTTTGTTTTTCACTCGTCCCAGTGAGTCGCAACAACAAACATCAGAAACACGCTTTACAATCACAACTTCATAATAATAATAATATTAATAAAGGAAACGCCGTGTGTGAGATTGTTACTGCCCCATGCAGACGACAGAGCTTATAGTGTGTGGACACAATGAAACAAGCTCCTGTTCTCCATCATGTCCTCCGTATTGTAGTTCTTTAATATGCTGTGTTGGAAAGGAACATAGGAAGGATTGTAAAAGCGTAGATTCTGCACTGTAACCTTTAGTTTATGAATCAAGCACACTGAGGACGTGACGCTTGTACTTCTGGTCCAAAACAACTTCTTTGGTCTTTTCATGGTATCTGTTTACAATAAGACAAATGTAGAATGATCAGTCTTATCCTTTAAAGCAGGGGTGTCAAACATGCCGCCCGGGGGCCAAAACCGGCCCGCCAGAGGGTCCAATCCGGCCCGTGGGACGACTTTACAAAGTGTAAAAACGTGTTGTTTTGATCATAAAGTAAAAGCCTTTACAGATACACTGATCTGTACGTTGTAACACACATGTGTAAATTGCACCTTTTCTTCTTCTTGTTCATAAAGTTTAGTAAAAAGATAAAAGTTTGAACATCTTCAGAATGAACTTGTTTGCACTAAGACGAAGGGAACATGTGGAGTTGTTGTTATTCACAGGTTATCATGCTGTGATGTCACTGGTCCGGCCCACTTGAGATCACATTGTGCTGCATGTGGCCCCTGAACTAAGTTTGACCCCCCCTGCTTTAAACTGACCGGATGGTGACTCGTCTTCATCCATTAAGGTGAAAATGTTTAAAATGAACCTTCTTGTGATGTTCTGAACCGCCCTGAATAATCAACATTAAATAACATTTTACATTTGAAACATGTTGAGTTCAAAGATCACGCCTGCGCTGAAAGAGTGCTGTTCATTAGGATTTTATTTTTTGGAGGCAAATCAATGAATATATGTACTTTATACAGTATATGAGGAGCACATCTCTACAGTTTCATAATGTAAACAATCTCTGAAGAGAAATGTATTCAGTTTAAAAGGAAGCCATAGTCTTCTGTTTTAAACTATTTACATGAATTAAAATATAATTTATAACATCAGATACTTCCGCTTCTATGAAACTAGATTTTAACAATTCAAAAATACTGAAATGCCTTTGTCTCCACATTCTCAAGACATGAAATCACACAAAACGGAAAAAAACACCACCATTTAAAGACATCCAAACTAAGTGGCGTATAAATAAAAAAAGAAACGCAAAATAAAACCAACATATGTAAAAATATAAAATCTCGCTAGCAGTATTTACCTTTTTTGTTTTACCAAAAACTAAGTTAAAAAAGAAAACAAATCATTTATGTGAATTTGATAGTCATTAGATGTAAATAGACAATAAAATCAATGGTACAAACACAATGTATGCCCTTTATGTCATTTCTTCCACCATAAACACACGTGTAGCAGATGTCGACACTTTGCAGTCCCTACTAAGTGCCTGTTTGACGTCCCTGTTTGACAGGTGACCCATCAGTGTCTGTGTATCGGACAGCTGTTGAAATGTGACACAGCCATTGCAGATCAAACATGAAGGTGGAGTCTGAGGCCGGTATTGCGAGCGCTCCTGTCCTGTAGGGGCTGATTTGATGGCGTAAGCTAGCTGACAGATACATTGTTTTTCCCGAAAATAAAACAGTAAGTGACATAAAAACAAAAACAAGTGTTTTTAGTGGCCCATGGCATTGGAAACATGACATCTATAAAACTGAATCCGACATGGCTATCAAAAACGTCACATTTCTCACGCGCCGTCACGAGCCACGCTCTGTCGTTGTGTAAAGTTAGATTTTTTGGTCAACTTGCCGATCAGGTTTTATGGTTTTCTTGCCATTTTCCATTTTTCCTGAAACGCAGAACGAACAGAAAGGTATTGCATTCTGACGAGGGTGATTCCCTTTGGAAGGACGTTTTGTTTTTTTGTCATTTTTTTGTCATTTGTTTTTGGATCTGCTGTCGATGGACCTAGGACCTAGACCGAGCGGACAGCGGTATGATGTTGAAACGTGTCAACGTGTTCTCAAAACACCGAGGAGAATGGTCAACATCAAAGTTTTCTATAAGAAAGTATATAATCATCTAGATATCTACACAAACACACAAATATATATTCATATATATGTATATACCTTTTTATAATATGGCTATTGAAAACAAGTTTTAATTACGTCAGTAATTATTTAATGATAAACCACATTGGATTGGAAGGGAGTTGAAACAGCAATAATAAAAGCTAGTGGTAGCTTTGTTTCCCCCCCGATTGATTTTAAGGCTTGCCATGATGAAAGATGGGGGTGTTTCAACGTCATTCCCTTCTAGAAAAACCGAGGCCCCCTCGCAGGCACGGCGACACTGTAGAATCCCATCACACGCGAGTCCCTCGCAGAAACAGAAACTACGCTCGCCCTCCACCAAGATGATAGAGCAACAGGCCGAGCAAGAGCTAGCTTGTTGTGTGTAAAGGTTAGCTAACAGTTAGGATTTGCTAACCAAAAGCCTTTGATGGTAACATGTTGGTCACCAGGGAGAGCCCGTGAATCCCCCTCCCTGTGACTTCCACCCTGCAACCTACTTCAAGCTAAAGCTGCGTTTTGTGTCCACGCGGCATTAAAGCGTCTGTGGACTCAGGCTGCCTTCACGCTTTACTCAGCAGCCCTCCTGCTTTGCACACCTTGCAAACACACAACTGTGAAGCCTCGCAGCGAGCTGGACCATAATACCATTCTGTCAACTCGAGCGTCTGCGAGTTGTTTTGGTCCAGACGCTTCCTTTTGGGATGAAACTGGGATTTCTACAGTGTCTACCTCAACTAGTGTGAAACTTGAACCGGGTCAAGCGACTTGCTTTGTTCTCCTTTTCCTCCCTCCCACATTCCCTTACCAGTCATACATGTATAGTTATTGGCTTTTACTGTAATACGAGTAAGTGTTCAACGAAGACTTGAACAAACCTGTGCACCATCAAAAGGTGGCAATAACACAGTTACAATGGCTTCCTTTCAACAAGAAGAAACACGCGTGAAGATATTTCACTACTTGGGACGTTATTTGTGCAAGAGTATATTTGTAAGATTTGTTCTGTATACGTGTTACGTGTTTACGACGCATCTACCCCCAATCTTCCCTTATCTTTATGATGTTTGTGTTTAACAGTAGTCTACATACAGTACAGTAGTCTATTGAATCTGCAGAGTGCCCGTGTTGTAGTTCAACAACCAACCGTACACGACATATTATTACCTCAGTTTTCAGAAAGGCTGTCTTAAAGATAAGATTATTATGTATTGCATTTCAAATTGCTTTTTAAGAAAACATTAAAAAAACGTTAAAAAATATTTCATAAACGGCAAAGAAATATAACCTTCGAGTGTGATAGTCTAAAGGGATATCTTTTTTGTCTTTCTTTTACAACAGTGTTGGACTTTGTGTGAAGTGATGTCGACTGCATCGTTTCCCTTCATTCAGACATGAACCATCTCACGTCTGATTAGCAATCAACTATGACCACTTTAAAAAAAATAACACACAATACAATTTATGTTTACAATGAGGCATAGTGCTATATACACATTTTATATTCATATATTTTCTTTTTTATATGTAAACCAGCACATTCTCTCACTTTTAGTAGTATACATACTAAGCACAAATACTCATTCAGTTGTTTGCGATTAGTTTTCCTTTTTTTTTTCCTTTTTTAAATGTTGACACATTTCTCAATCAGTATGTATAGCACTAAATTGTTTTTGTTAGTTTTGGACATCAGTGAGCCTTGAGAAGGTAACGCTAGGCCTCGGGGCCACTTCACTTGCTGTTAACTTTTTCTTTCTTTTTTAAACACTGAATAAGGCGCCTTTGTACTAAGTGTGCGTTCCTAATAAAGTCAAAGGAGAATCGAGTGATGTAAACATTCAATTTTTTGTGTGTGTTACCAAGGAGTTGATTAGCTAGAGAAAGGAAGAGGATGGGGAAGAAGGGATTATCTGTTAAAAAGCGGGAGTTCACCAGGGAAGACCTGGAAACAAGGCCTTGAACCCACAAGAGACGGAAAGCGATAGTTAAAGTTAGAGAGTCGGGCTGCGATTTATTGAAATTCCTTAGCCAGGAGAGGAGGAACAGGGGAATTGGGAGGAATGGCGTGTCCCTGAAGAAAATGAGGAGAATCTTCCCCTCCAAGCGCACTCAAGGACCAACCAACCACCAATCCCCACCGCTCGACCCCTCCTCACCGACCTGCAAGCGCCAGCAGTGTCCGACTCAAACACGAGACAAAGACAAAACACTCAGTTACACACGGACACACGGTCGAGACTCCAAGAAACGGACACGCTAAAAACCGTTATGAGGCAAGCGCAGGAAAAGGTTAAAGAGAGATCTTTCCCCTCACAAGGGACTCAGTGGTGGGAGGAGTCAGAGTATAAAAAGTCAAACACAAACCCCCAAACTACCCATAACCGCCCATCAGTTGGGGGAACAGAGAACACTTCTGACAAAAAAACTAAACAGACTTATAAAAGAGAATGGGGGAGAGCATCCAGAAGAACGAGGGAGGAGGGATGGATGGATGTGAGGTAGAGATGCTCAGCTGATACAGTACCTCCCGGATGTTCTGTCTACTGTTCTGTTCTTTCAAGCCCATCCCTCGCTTGTTCCCTGGCTGTGTAGGTTTTGTGCCACCGCATTGGCAGGTATGGAAGCTCCCCCCCCCCTCCCCGTTTCACTGCTACTGGCTGCGTCAGGAATGTAAAGTGGTTGCTACCTGGACTGTGCTTTAAGTTATAATTTGGCGAATGCAGTCAACCGGACGCCTCAGCAGGTCTAACCGTAATCACCAAACAAACTCCACAATCTTTGGGCAAGCAGAAACGGGGAAAACTCGACGATTACATTCAGATTCTTGAATACATTCCAACAGATTTGTCTACTTCTGGCAATGGCAATGTTCCATGGGTGGGTTCTGGGGAGCACATTGGTCCCCTTTGAAATGTGAAGCACTAATGTCACCAGGAAAAAGAAAATATTCCTGAACAATCAAAATAGAATTTAGATTCCATTTATAGTCCTTCGCCCTGTAATGACTGAAGGACTTTACGTAACGTGGACCGGGGGTCACTGGGATGATCTGGACAAAGTGCGGACGAGATGAATTCACACCGAATGAATGAACGAAGTATGGTACAAAAGCGTCTATGGCTACCATCTTTATTTCCCCATTTTCGTCCTGCTTGCTGAAGTCCAAATGTAAACCGTAAGTGTTGCATTGGCCGTGTGTCATTAGGCTGCAGCCTAAACACATGTTCAGTGGGACCCTACCAACGATACATCAAGACCCCTGTACATGTGGAAAGAATGTTACCTGAAATCAACCGATGAAGCATGTTGAAACACTTCTGACGCACTATAACTCCTGTTACAACCCTAACTGTAGGCCCCCGGGCTTTGCTTCAACGCAGACTAAATAAAGTCGATATATTTTCAGGATAAGCATCTTTCCAATAAATGCTGAAGTTTGCGTGTGTTGGAAACAATTCTGAGGTAAAAGCTTTCCCAGGATGTAGTCGGGGTCTTAATGTACACAACGCCTACCAAACAGAACCTGCAGCAGCCAGTAACAGAAACCAAAGTAGGTAGAATGGCAGAGACATACGAGTCCAAAGGGGGGGGGGAAGTGGAGGACAGCGGAGACACTTCCCTCCGTACAGTGCATAGATCAAATCCAGGAAGCACTACAATTACAAAAAAGAAAAAAACATGATTTCTTTTCTTCATTTTAGATTTGTAAACTTTATCAGTCATCAAACGATTACGTTAAATGTTTTTTTATATATTCTTTGTCCATAACACACACACACACACACACAATAGATTTTAGAATTTATAACATCCACAATTTTTCGCTAAAACAAAGCAGGGTTATTTTTTTGTTCTGGTTAACAACCGCACAACTTCATGGCGAACACAGCTTGCTGGTTCACCACCCGTAACCGGAAAGTGGGGGGTGTTTTTCTTTTTTTTTACAAAACAAACAGAACAAAGAACACGCACACGCAGAAACACACACACCACGACGACCAACGCAACGCAGGAATAGCAAGGATTTGCTACAGAGGTCTCTCACGCCCGCTCTTCCAAGGCGGGCGATGATGTCACCAACACAGACGGCTTTGTTATTGTTGTTCAGCAGAGAAATGTATCATCATCGTTTATTTGTTGTACCATTGCTGTTAAAAGTCCCATTTCCTCCATTGTCTTCCTCGTTTTTAAGCAATATCCTCCGGTGAAAGAAACTTAAAAAAAAAAACAGCGAGGTCCTTAACGTTACTTTATTCCAATGGTAAAAATGTAAACATTTTGCGAGGTTGCCTTGCATGGAGGTACTAAGTGGCCTGTCTGAGGGCAGAGCCGTGTAGTCCGAGGGGTGTTGCTGCAGTTTGCTAAGGCTGGCCAGTAAGGGGTGCCACGCTGTCAGCGGTGCAGGGACTTCTGGGCCTCCTTCAGCAGAGTGTCAAAGTCCAGTGCATCGTACTTGCTCTTGACGGGGCCTGGGCCTGCCTCATCTACACGACACAAAAGCAAAGTCATTGTCAAATGCAAGAAATCTCAGTCAAAATCTAAGTTGTGTCCTTGTGGAGAATACTTCCTCTCAATCTTTCTTGAGTATCGTGGCAACTTGATGTTAAAATGTCAGATGGACAGAGTCGAGCAAACTTTTGCACAGCGTTCAGCTTTGGTTCATTTTGACACGAATTTGCGCCATTGTCCAATTGTTAACCAAATTTGTTTTGTGACAAACAAAACTAGCTACCAATAAGTAATTGTGTTCAGCTATTGCAAAAGCAGGCACCAAGCTATAACACCAAGCTGCTTGTCAGTGTGTGAGATCGTTACCGAGATCTATGTAGCGTTTCCTTGTCAGCCGCCTTAGACCCGCAGGTCCATTCTGGAAAACAGTCTCACGTTCTCTCCAGTGCTTTTGAACCCCCGTCTGGCGGATCTTTATCACCCCGCAGCGCTCCCTGCAACCAGACAGGTAGAGAGACAGACACATGCATTAAGATAATGACAGTCTGCCTTTGAGAGGATGAAAAGGTAGTGGCATCAGTGAAGATGGAGAATGCTGAATGAATCTTATGCTTCCTTTCATTCAACGGGCATTCAATGCACACATTGAAAGAATAAATGGATTGAAGTAGTTCAATACAGAACAACTGCAGGAGAAATCTCCTTTGTTACTGATCTGATCCTGGACTGATGCTACATTTGTATTTACAACATCAAGTATTTCTGCAGAGTATCAATTATAAAAGCATGCTTGTCCAAGGTAAGGGACAGAGGGTTCTGGGTTGATCTGTTTCAGTGAAAGGTCCCAACTTTTAAGACACGGAAATGAAAATAGTTACATAAAGCGATGACTCGGCATTAGAACAAAGTCTTTCAGGCAACAGTTAGAATAGATACTCTGCATGAATATGAATATGTTTTTTATTGCTGTAGTCTTGTTCTGACAAAACAGTAAAAAGGACTCTTGTGGTGTAATAGTAACACATCCATCCACTGGGGGGAAGATTCCAGATGCAAGTCCTGGCAAGAGCGTGTTGGTTGTTTGAGAAATGAAGGAGTGTGTGATACAACAGTAACTGGCCAACTCAGGCACATTATGTTTGATTTGTCTTCTCCTTTGTGTAGCTGTTGTTAGTGAACGTGCCAGAGGGTCGGCTGTGCTGTGGTTTTAAAGGGCCACACCTGGAGAAGGTGTAACTGAGATACGTATGCGCCTCTCATCTTGGTGATGTTTCACGTACTCCGGACGCAGCGTGCCTGTCTGCCCCGGGCGACATCAGCACCTCGACTTGCTCTATTACTCCATTAACATGTTAGCGTGAGCTTAGACATCCAAACGATGCTTAGACTCTAAAAACGACCCGATCATGGAGTGTGTTTTGCTCGGGACCCAAGGAAGTGCAGCGTCGAGTGAGCGGTTGTTTGAATGAGCGGTTCCCTAGAAACCTGCGAGCAGCAACACTACAGGCCAAGAAATTCACCAACCCACAAATTATAACTAAAGTAGATTATTCCCTGAACAAATACTGCCTTCTTATTCTCTCATTATCTTCTGCTGTTTGGCGCAGGTTGCCAGATTACTTCAGGGGAATGGAGGCTGGCATTTCTGATGACTTGCTACTTACATCTAGTAAAGCACTAATGCCTCAATCTAGTATGAATGAATGATATTGCAACATTATGGGAGTACAAGACTTCCATCTGATTATAAAGGCTGCATTTGAAACGGTGTGCGACCCGTAGCACGAAGAGGTTTATCTTCTCGTATCTCCTCAGATCAGGGGAATCCACATCGGGACACTTACTCGTTGCAGATGATGACTTTGCAGTCTTCAGGTTTGCCGAACACCTGGAAGCGTTTCCTCAGCATGTTCTGGGTCACGCTGGTTGGCAGGTTGTGGATGTAAAACACCTGGCAGTTGTCCTGGCAACAGGGAAACCATGGCAACAGTCAGGACAAAGGACGACATAGAATACAGATAAACGTGGGAACTGAGTGTAGGGCAGCATCGCTTCACACGCCCCTGTGCTTCTCTTATTCTGATGCTGCAGCTGCAGTATGCATCTGCACATTCATTAACTGCCATCAGTTATATGTGTTCCACCTTTAGAGGTGTGTTTACCCGCTGAGCTCAGGGCTACTGAGAAGAGTTTGCATTTAGATTTAAAAGTTAATCAAACATTATAGCGATATGTGTGAATGTTCTCTGTACCTCGTCAGACTTGGCTTTGTTCCTCTGCTTGTCGTCGGGACAGTTCACAGAGTTCTCACTAAGAGAGGACGAGAAAGGGGAAGGAGAGAGAGGATACTTGGTGAGACAAGGACGGAAACAAGGTGGAGCTGAAATGTCAGACATGAGGAAACAGGTGAACTGCGGCAAAAAAGGGAGACTTTCTCCCACTGACTGCAGTACGGCACCGCTCTGTTCTTCATCGTCTTCTCCTCTTACATCCCCTCCCTCTCTCACCGCCATTGTCTTCCATGTACGGAAATAACATGACCACTGACATTATTCAGTGTGAGGCAGTGAAGTCAAGGGTAGAAATGATAACTGACCTTATTCTAAGTTAGTCTTGGATTGAAATGTCTACAGAACATTCCTTTCATACGGTATTTCTACAATCTGAATCCTGTGTACATGCACCACCCTGTGTATATGCACCACCCTGTGTATATGCACCACCCTGTGTATATGCACCACCCTGTGTATATGCACCACCCTGTGTACATGCAGAGAGTTGTGCAAGAAAAACTCATCTCAGATCAAAGTGTTGAACCAGGTAGCAAGGTGAATGGTTGGTCACAATGCAAACAGCCACAAGACGCAACACAAGTCGAAGTTAACGACGGTTGACGCTTTGACTTGACCAACCAAAGACTTCTGCATGTAGACTTAGAGTTCCAGCAGTCAACAACATGTTTTTTGTCATTGGCTTTACTTACTTTGCTATTTTCCAAAGACATTGTGCTTCTAACCACAGATTTAGACTCTAAGTTGTGAAGCAGTTGGTTTGCCGTATGTGGCACAACATAAAGAGTCAGACTTGGATAGATGTGTACAAACGTCTAAAATGTCCTTCACTACAGCAGAAGTGTTTTTCACTTTCTCTTTTCTCTAATACTGTGTTCTACTTTGTCCCCTTCCCTCTGCCACGTTCTTGATTGCCCCCATCTGTCTTGTCTCCATGACCCATATCTTCACCCCTTTTCATTTCCCTATTCCCTCATCGTCTCTGTCTCACCTGGAGTCTGTCTTGCTGGAGGGGGAGTCGGGACACAGGTGGAGGATGGGTGAGGGTGAGCGAGAGGCAGACGAGCGCTCAGCCTCTTCCTCTGAGACGGGTGGTGTGGCAGATGCCAACAGGCAGTGTGACGGCGGCGATGATGATATCACCACTGTCGTTGTCTGCTGCTCAAGCAGTTCTGCGATTTGTGACACCATCAGCTTTTCCCTGTTCTCCTCTTCATTTCCATCCGTTACCTGATCGTCTGCTGCTTTGGGTGCTATGGTGCTAACTCCATTGCTCCCTCCTTGCGCCTCTAAAATGGCACCGAGCATGGCAGCGCTACGCTTGCGGCTCTCCCCGAGGCTCAGCGCACAGTAGTCGTGGTCGCCAAAGGTGCGGTAGGTGTCCCTGTCACCAGCCTGGCCCATGCGCCGCAGTTGGGCATACAGCTCTTTCTGCTCTGGAAGCTTACGCTGGTGGTGGGCACGGCTCGGCCAGGATGAGCCCTTCGTGGCAACGCCACCACCAACACCGCTGCCACCGCCTGTTCCTTCACCTCCCTTTCCTCCCTCTGCTGGTTTGAAGAGCTCATCCTCCACTGGTTTGTGAGGCGGGGTGGTGGGAGGGGTGAGACCTAGGGAGGAAGGGAAGTCCCACATGAGCAGGATACAAACTGATATTCATCTATTGTAGGCTCCCAACAAATCTCTATTTAGCAGCTTCCCCCTGTAAACTAAGCTAACAGGCTGTTGGCTGCAGCTCCATATTTATGGATCTTCCCATCCAACTCCTAAATGTATATCTCGGCTTCCTGTTACTTCTAATCCCAAAGAAAATACGATTTGTTCCCACTATCCCCGTCGCTTATGACGATACCTTTAGAGCTGTAACCTGTTGACATCGACGTATAACCAAACAAATGAGCAAACATGAGATTACCTGCCGTTCCACACAGATCCACACCGAGCGTCTGCTCAAAAGGCTTGGTGCCGTACTGGGACTCTCTGGTGGAGAGAGAGAGAGAGACAGACAAATTAAGGATTGCTGTATCATGTTTGAGTCTGTTGTATTTTGCATCCAAGTCAAAGGGAATCCAATAACGGCTTAAAAAAGCTCCCAGTAAAAGCTCTCTCACAGTTTCAGATGCCTGCTGAATTTGAATTATGTTTCTCTCCATAAATGCTACTGGCATTTCTCAGCACTCTTCATTTCTTATCACAACAACCATATGTACTCCGCTGTCCTCTCCCCTATTCTTCTTCTGCTTTCTATTCCTGGCTGTCTGTTTCTGTTTCTCCAGTTGCCATGAAAGGCAGCAGCGGTGCCGAGTGGATTGGTTTCAGAGAGAGAGAGTAAAAAAATAAAAACACAACTCTTTCTTTTTTTGGTGAGCGCTTCGGAAGACAGATTCATTTAGAAGATGGACGGACGCCAGCGGTTTGTAGAGGGGAAACATGCAGCTTTGTGACGGGATGGAGCTGGAGAAGTTCCAGCGTCTGGGGCCGGATGGGTGGGGAGGTTAATTTGGAAAAGTAAGAGCAATGAGGGCACTCTGTCTGGCGCAGATTAAAATCTGAGTAATCCAGGCAGAGATTCATTAGGGATGTTGGAATAAAACCGCTGAATTTAGGCCTGGTTTACCTCGTTATATTTCAGAATATAACCGTTTTATGAGAGTACACATGACTGCAAACTGTGCTTTACAAAAGATTAATAATCCAGGCTTAATCCAAGCATGAAGACAATTGCGTACTCCCTTACAACCTCCAGGTGACATCTGCGACACGCGGATTGAGATTCACAATCCGGCCGGCTAGTGTGACACTTAGTAATGTAATATGTTCATTAGTGATGTGCTCGATGTCAGTCGGCAGTCTCACTATAGTTTCAGAGATTTTTCCTCCCTGCCAACAATGAACCCCTCGGCCAAACATCTCCATACTTGGAAGTGGAAATGTATGAAGTATGGACTACTGCCACATTGTGAAGCACTAGATTATATAATTGAGACAAAGAAACAAATACTCAAATAGGATCAAATCAATTAGTGCTGAATGTTAAAATGACAGCGACGGAAATGAACGCAGTGGTTTACAATGTTTACAGGCATCAGCCGAAACAATCCTCTACGCCTTAATGGGACCCGTCTCCTCTCCGTACTCATCAATAAACGATTCCCATGATGTTGAGAGCATTTCCTCTGCAATGTGGAACAGTTGCTTCATGTGAATCATTTGGACTTTGCATCAGACTCTAAGTGGGGAAACGCTACTTGGAAATAGATCCAAAGCACGTTCTGCTGTTGTGCTTTAAGTGCATACAAATACTGAGACTCACAGTGATGCTGCATATTCTACATTTAAAAACAATACAACTATATATTCAGCATGGTAACATGTTCTAGTAAAACAACCAAAATACAAGAGTGAAGTGGGCATGATATATATATATATATATATAGATATATATTATAGATATATATATAAATATATACTATATATATTTAATAATATATATATATATATATATATTATATATATATATATATATATAGATATATCTATATTATATTTATATAATAATATATATATATATATATATCTATATATATATTTATTTATATATATTGTTATTTATATATATTTATATATATATATTTATTTATAATATTTTATGAGAGAGAGATATGGATTTATATATGTTTAATATAGAGTGAGTGATATATAGTTATATATAGTATTTATTGGATAGATTGATTAATATTTATTTTATAATATATATATAAATATATATATTAAATATATATATATATTTTTAGATAGATATATAATTATATTTATTTAATATATTTATTTATATTATTATATATATATATTTATTTAATATATATATTTATATAGATATATTTATTTAAATATTTATATATATAATTTTATATATATTATATTATATATATATATTTATATAATGAGTGTAAAGACCTTACACTGTTTGTATGTTTTTTTTAGTTATAAACTAGTAAAATATGTATGATGCGGAGGAAAAGGACTTAACATGAAGTATTCTGCGTCTGCCAGGCTAGATGCTGCATGAAGGATGAGATGACCAAGCTGAAGCCTGTATGATGAGACCCAGCAGGTGAAACTCACCCTGTGGACTTGGGGTTGAGAGGCAGACAGAGGCAGGCTCGCTTTTCTGCAATCAGAAGAAACAGCCAGTTTACAACCACGCATAACTTCACATGCACGCTCGGGAGATTTTACCTTAAAAACAAGTATGAAAGTGTGTGTGTGTGTGTGTGTAACCCGGTCGACATTCACACTGCACCCGAGTGTCTAACTCCTTATGAGACTCATATTTGAACAATCAGTGCGATCAGCATGACGAATAGTGACAGCTACAGTATATGTGACTTATATTACGATGCAGATATTAGCAGCTATGAACAGTTGATAACGAAGCCTGCCGTGTGAACGTAGAGTCTTTCAGCCCATCTCACCGTTGTTGCAGCAGGGTTTGGTCGGCTCCATTGTACCGGCGCTGCCGTCACCCAACGTTAGCTGCTCTGGCATCGTCCCCGTTGTTGTCCCCCCTCCTGCTTGGGTTGGCAGGAGTTTGACCCCTGCTCGTCCCTCCCCCCTCTCCTCCCTGTCCTTCTCTGTTCCTTCCCTATCTCGTCCAGGCCGCAGTCTCTTGGCGAAGCGGCTGGGGAAGGAGGCCAGGCGCCGGGAGCGCCGAACCGAGAAGGAGCCGCCGTCCTCTGCTGTCTCCTCTGGGCTTTGAGGCGCCTCATAGGAGTAGCTCCTCCTCTCATGGGAGGAAGAGTCTTTACGAAGCTCTAGCTTAGAGGTGGTGGAGCTGGGGGAGGAGGTTGAGGCTGATTTAGCCAGGGCAGAAGGAGCAGATACTCTGTTGGGGCTGTGGGAGTAGGGCGGGCTGTGCAGTCTGTAAGGCTTGCTCACATCGAAAGAGCTGCTCTGCTGCAGGAGCTCACGGAGAAGGGAGTTGGCCTTCATCTCCCTTCGCTTTGCAAAGGGGACCCTCCTGGGGGCACTGATGCCTGTCCCAGCTAAGCCCCCACTAGTCCCAGGAGCAGCCACCAAGACAACTCTGCTGTGAGAGTTTGTGGCAGCCAGGCGGGAGGCCTCGGGTCTGGCCCGAGGTCTCAGGACGTCACGGTCCTTACGCTCCCAGCCCTGCTGCTTGCGTGTGGGCAGGCAGTAGGTGTGCATGTACGTGATCAGCTCCACCACTGAGCGCAGCTCTTTCTCAGAGCTGAACTGAGGCTTCGCTGGCTCAGTGGGGACAGTGGGGATAGCCGCCACTGCTGCGGCGCCCTCCACCTCGCTGCTGGAAGACTCCTCCTCTTCTTGCTCCCCTTCCTCCTCCTCCTCATCCTCCTCCTCCGACTCACTGTCCTCGTCCTCTTCGTCCTCCTCTGTGTCTGGGGCCGGGGTGTCCTCCGAGCGCTTGGCGGTGGTGAGGTGGCGGTGGAGCTCTGTGCAAAGGCGGCCCGCCGGACGCACCGCTCGGGGCTTCCGCTCCTGACGGAGGTCACTCTGAGGGTGGAGACACACAAACAGTTTGTTCTACAGGGTTCCTACAAGAAGGTCGGTGTATACTTCTTAAGTCTCTTTACAGGAAATACTTTCACACATTTAGGAAATAATATCTCATTTATAATAAAAGAAGGAATGATTCCTTTAAACCACATACAGTAAACGCTTGTGTCTGAAAGCAACACATCATTATTGAGGTTTCTCTCACGCGACATCGATACCAAATGGCAACCTCAGAAAACAAACCCTCGCTCTCGACACCAACACCTGACATTTACTATTGATGTTTTTAGATTACACCTTTTTCCTTTTCTATCAGACTCCACTACAGGTGAGCAGGACACATTGCACCACACTGTCCTCGCTCGTTTGTGAGGCACATGAGCAATGAACCACCGACCGAACGCTGCCTCCCTGACGTGTTGTTGCATTCTGGGTAATGTAGGCAATCACTAATTAAAGTTGAGATGCAGGATGAGGAAGTGAATAAATACAATAACCGTCAGGGGTTTCAGGACTTTCAGCATCTCCACGTGTACAGCAGCTACTAACACAGACCTCGTTTCAATGTGCTGAACGTTACATTACAGCCACACTGTATTCTCACCCACGCTCTCACTGTGCTTCACTCCCTCCAGATAGAAGAGGAGAACGCGGCTCTGCTTCGCCGCTCTGACTGACAGTTTGGATGGCATGGTGGATGCCGAAGTGGGCGGGCTCTCCGTCTTCCCCGTTCTCGGGGAGGAGCCTGACCAGGAAGAGGAAGAAGAGGACAGTCTCTCTCTGAGTGCCGAGGACTTCAGCCAGTCCCTGGGGGCCGATACAGAGGACCCATCTCTAGTAAGAACACTTCCTGTACACCTTTGTAATTGAGATAACATTAAGTGGAGAAACCTCTGATCAGAATCAGAACCCATCTCCCCTGAGGGTCCCTGACCTCCCGTTTGCAACCAATATCTGAACATTTACCCCGTTTTAGAACTTGATATCTTCACCTCAAATATCCTCATGTTACTTTGAATCACAAAGTCCCTCGCCGCTCCAAAGCTGTCGCCTGTTGAAGTGGAGCCTTTCATACGCGCTTCAAACACCATCCACTCCTCTCTCTCACCCCCGCCACGCTGTGCCTCTCCGTTCCCATGCTCTCCCTCTCTCTTTCTCCCCAGTATCTTAATCTGTGTTGCATTTGCTAACCTTGATGTTCCCCTTGTTGGCCCGCAAGGTTCAAAGTCTGCCTTTAACTCCAGGAAAACAAGAGGGGCGCAGAGGCACGCTGTAACCTTTCATCCAGTCCCGTCCTGTGTGTGTGTGTGTGTGTGTGTGTGTGTGAGGGGTGTGTTGTATTTCTGTGTTTCTAAGGACCACGTGTCCTTCCAAGAATAGAAAGAAAGTGTAAGATCTTTCAGAGTGAGGACATGCTGCCTATTTTTACTAAGAGAGTTCCAATCAGACAAATGTCATAATGGAGGCATGTTCCTAAATATCAGCTTCAGTAAACACAATCAACTAGTGATTGTTCAAACTTCACCAGCCACATAATAGGTGAGTGTTTCAAATCTACCTGCAACATGCATATTAACATTTAAATAAAAGTGTTGCTCACGTTGTGCCCTGAATGCAACACTACTATAGTTAATAGAAACCCTCCTTTACAACGTGGAGGAGGGTTAGGTTTTAGAAAACATTCAGGCGTCCTCACATGTTTAGTAATCCAAACATGTATGTGGACGTCCAGCATGTGTTCTAGTGCATGTGTTTGCTTGTCCCCCCCCCCTCCCCCTCTCTCTTCACACAGGGCTCCCTGAACCACACTTCTAAGAAAGAAATTGTTTTTCTCTTCTCACTATGTCCCCCCCTCTGTTATCAGCCCCTGCCTGCACCTGACTCACCCCCCCCCCCCCCCAACCCCCATCCTCCCCAAAAAACAACAAAAACACTAAACCTCCATCTCATCATACGGGAACAACCATTTGCAGAACCCCCTTCGCAGTGAATGCGGTGCCCTACTTTCCCCTCGGTTCACTGTGCTGTCAGAAGAATGCAGGGCTGCACGCGGCTCTGGAGCGTAATTGGAGCAGGAAGCTATTTCACTGCAATAAACGACTTATGATTACTACTGTAATGCAGCCTTATTGCACTTGTCAAGATGAATTCAACCCACTTCCTTAATTTGACTTAAATTTCACAGCAAAGGGCCTGCTTACAGGGCTTTCTTGTGTGCTCTGATTTAGTAGCAGTCCACAAAGATACTATTGTTTGGCAGCCATGCGTCATGCCGGTTGGCTGAATACATAAAGCGTAAACATTCAGCACTGCCTTCCCATTTGTAATTACACAACGAGTCGTTCTATAAAACGAGTCAGTGCAGTCAGAAGAGGTTTGTGAAGGTTGAAAGTGTAGCAATGGTTGAGGTTCAAGGATGTAAACTCAACAGTTCAACTCTTAAATCCTGCACAAGACCCTCTGATGAATAGTGCAGTAGAAGTGGGAGGGAAGAAGAACTGCCTTTACTGAAGTTGTATTAATGTGTATAAGTGACTGCAAGTCAAACAGAGGATCAGCATGTTTCATAATCCCACATTTAAGGATTAAGACTTTTTAGCCGAGTCGTCAGAGTCTCTGGGGAAGGCGATGTCTGTTAGTCGGTACTCCACGTTTGTCCAGACAAACTTTAATATGACTTGCTCTAACATGTGGTACATGGAGCATGAATGCTAATGACGTTGGTGATCACGTGACCTTTGCTTTGTGGTTTGCCATGAAATTTGGTGCTTTTCATCAAAGCATCTGGTCAACGTTTTGATCTGTCCAATCAGAAGTGATGACATTCATCAGCTGCAGTTGTTGCTGGTATGGTTTACTCTTGTTATGTCTACTTAAACTTAACTATAGAAAATCTGATTTTGAATATAGAGTTAAAGTCTCAAGGTTTAGACTCTTTAAGGAGTAGGTATCATGTCTCATATTTTACCCTTCTGTTAATTTAATACTGCACTTCCACTTGGGTATCATTACAGACTAATGGCATCAGAGGAAGGACCATTCCTTCCAAATCGGGGGAAATGAAAATGACTTTAATGACCTTGGACGGTTCAGTACAGGAATAAGGGCAGTTTGGCAGTTGAGCCTCACGGTGATAGCTACGAGCGTGTGGCTTACACTATGCTGGCATAGTAACAGCAAACAAGACGCAGCGGGACAGAACTGGCTTTGTTGCCGTTAAAGGCCATGGAGGTATTGTTTAGTCCCAAACAACACATGAGCGATCCTGAATGGTCGAGCCACCAGATGCCATCGTCTTCGCTGTTGTGTTGCACAACATCGTGGCCCCACACGTTACGGCCCCGCCCCGCTCTCACCTTGACTTACTCCTTGGTTATCAGTCAACTTGTGTCAGACATCCGAGTGAGTGTGTGCTGGTTAATCAGTTACGCCTGCCAGTTTTCTGTTCCCACTTCCATCTCGTGAGAGAAGACACTGAAGGTCACATGAGAAGTGGCTGGTTCTGTTTGACAGTTACTGAGTTCACCTGATTAAATGCAGTGAGAGTCATTGTAGGAAGCCCCTCCATCATGCTTACATCATCTGTCAGCGTGGTGTCTTGGACAGACCACAATGGCTTTGTGTGCAAACATCCTCTGTGCACGATGACTAGGAGAACTAGAAGAGCACTCGGAGAGCGCAGACCTCCGCCTAGGCCGTCTTCATAAGCGTGCATCTGCCCCTGTGAATCAACTCCGCTACAACATTTAATGGCTTCTTGCTTGGCTCGTGCTACACCCTTCCACCAAGTTTCACATCAATTGGGTCAGTAGATTTCCTGCTGTCCTGCTGACAAACAAACCAACGTACTGAAACCTGCTTGGCGTGCTGTGGTAAATGTCAGTTATTTTCACCATTGGAGGAACTCAGGTGGAGAAGACTTTCAAAAAGCAGGAAGCAGAGTGACACTGAGACAGCAGGTTGGGAAGTAATGGTGTCATTTACTTTAAGTTAATTACTTAAGAGGCACAAATTCAGTTTCCAGCTTAATGCGGTTTCTTTCCTGGAAGAGAAGTTTCTGTTTTTAGCCAAAATGTGTTTCTAAAAATGACATTAACATCACAAAAGTTCATAAACTAATAGCGTGTGCTCATCTCGGTGATTAACTTTGTGTGCTCCGCACGTATAAATACCTATAGTTCGTCCTGCTGCACAACCCCTCGTGGTTTATCCAGCACCGCATGTCACCGCGTGTCATTCCAGCTCGTGTTTCCTGACGTACTGTAACGTGGAGCTGAAAAGGTCTCTTCTGTCCCCAGACACACAGCGCTCAGTCAAATGCTTCTTGCTTCATTCCTCTGACAGCTGGCAAGATAACACACTTTCAAAAGTTTCCTCTCTTACACACAGATGTCTTTTTCTGTCACACGATGACATACTACTGCTACTATTACTGCTGCTGCTACTACTGCTACTATTACTGCTGCTGCTGCTACTACTACTGCTGCTACTATTACTGCTGCTGCTGCTACTACTACTGCTACTATTACTGCTACTATTACTGCTGCTGCTACTACTACTACTGCTGCTACTATTACTGCTGCTGCTACTACTACTGCTACTATACTGCTGCTACTACTACTGCTGCTATGCTACTACTACTGCTGCTACTATTACTACTACTACTACTACTGCTACTACTACTACTACTATTACTGCTACTACTACTACTACTACTACTACTACTACTATTACTGCTACTACTATTACTATTACTACTGCTACTACTACTACTACTACTACTGCTACTACTAGTACTACTGCTACTATTACTACTGCTGCTACTATTACTACTGCTACTATTACTGCTGCTACCATTACTGCTGCTGCTGCTACTATTACTGCTGCTACTATTGCTACTGCTACTCTTACTCCTGCTACTATTACTACTGTTACTCTTACTGCTGCTGCTAGGCTACTGCTTCTCCATCTATTGTTTCCACTGCAACCTCTGAAACCATTTCCCTCGGGCATCATCTTGGTACGCCTCCAGGCAGCAAGTTTGTCAGGCCTGTGGGATTCAGAGTTTTCTACATCTAAAGTTTTGAGCTGTCTGATATCTTTCACATGTCGGGAACACCGGGAACAGAACCCAACCGAAAACAGCCGTGCAGGGAGTCAATTAAAATGTCCTTTTCAAAATGTTAATTTGTTTTGGGACAGCTGCAGTTCGACCTCACCTGTACAACTCGTCATGAATGCAGTTCTCTATGTGGCACGTTGATTGTTCAATTATTGTAAACTCATGGAACTCCATCTCACATGCACCTGTAGCCGCCACTTAACTGGAGTAAAGCTAAATCTTTCAGTTTAGATTGCTGTTTACACGACTACAAGCACCTATATTTACATCACAGCTTTTCCATGACTCGTGTTTTTCTTTCTGTGCCTCGCTCGTTAATGTTTTCTGTCTGCTTTACTCCAAGAACAATATCTGCTAGAACACTGGAAACTAATTCTGATCTTAACGATCTTCCAGACTTGTTTTAAAGATTCACTGAATGAGTCTGAAATGCAATTTCAAAACTCAGTGAGGCTCCAGTAGATCCAGGACCTCCAACAGGAAGCAGAATATTTCACTTTACCGTATATTATTTATATATATATTATAAATCATATCGTTCTGCATCATAGCTCTGTTTCCACTGTGCATGCTGTCAGTGGCTGAAATAGTAACGCAACATTCACATGCACTCACACAGAAAAGCCTGCTGTAATAACATTATGCAGTTTACTCTACTGAAGCTGCCAGGTGTGTGTGTGTGTGTGTGTGTGTGTGTGTGTACCCTATATTCTTCAGTTGAGTGGTTTACTGTCACATGACTGCTGTCACTCATGTGTGTGTCTCTGCCCTCTACTGGTGAGAAGTAATACTGCAGACTCACTGTTAGTGTGTGAGTGTGTGTGTGTGTGTGTGTGTGTGTGTGCGTGTGTATAGTACACACATCAATCTGTTTGCAATGTTATTAGCTTGATTGGATTCACATTAATAATGCAAGTAACTCATCAAAGCATTTAATTTAACATGTGAACAAGTCATAAATCCAATTACATTATTTTTTATTGCTTTGTATATAATTTGATTAATATGTTTATACTCTCATATTGACCTGCAGATATATATAAAAGTTAATATATATATATATATATATATATATATATATATTTATTTATATATATATATATATATATATATATATATATATATATAACTTTGATTTTACTAATCTGAGCATAAAAACAGATATTATATTTATTATATTAAAGTAATAATAACTCATTTAAACTACACTAGTAATACAGAAAAAGATTCTTAATGTAAATAATGAACTTGGGAAGTTTATGATGTCTGTTCGGCAACATGTTTCACCTGTAGTGTCTGTAGACACAATAACAGATCTGATCGTGACATCATCACTAAAGACTTTAAAGGAAATCAGATACTTGAAAATGTAAATGAGAGAAGAAAACACATTCCCTGCAATTGCAGCTCCGCTTTTTCTATATGCGTGTGTGTGTGTGTGCATGCGCGTGCGTGTGTGTGTTACTACAGAACAAGGCCTGCATTGATGCCTGTGGAGCTCTGGAAGGCGTCCAGAGCAGAGTAGAGCGGAGGAGAGTGTTTGAGGGGCCCGGACGTTGCCCGAGGGACTTTCAATGTTTCACACAGACACAAACCTTCAGTCTCCTCTTCACTTCTCTCAATGGGACTCTGAGAGAAGCATCATCACACACTCCGAGCCAAGTTGGCCCGCCCACTGAGGGCCGCGGCGGCTGCATTAGTGATGCAGCCGATCATCGTGTCAGTCATTTGACCCAGATAGTATTCGGCGGTTACTGCCAAATGTGTTGGTAATGTTGTACTCATTAAAGTATTCCAGTGATATACAATGATAGTGTTGTTAATACACTACGAGGCCTGGACGCTTCAAACACAGCCGTTATAAACAATCAGGCTTTGTTTCAGGTGTTATCAGTTTCATTTACGACTTCATAATGCTTCACATTACGATCACATAAAAGATGTAGAGTGGTATTAAGAGCCCGTCCCAGATATCTGTAGTCCCCCGTGTGGAGCGGAGCGAGAGGGGAGTCAGCAGGTGTGCTTGGGAGACGGTCTGTAGCTGGATCTCTCTGTGTTTCAATAGATTACCCTTCTTATGCATGTTCTGTTTGTGGAAATCACTTTTGTATTTCCTCCCACAAGGAGGTTATGTTCTTGCAGGATTAGGGAAACACTAACTGGTCCTATGTTGATGACACTTGGTAGAAGGGTGCAGCATGGCTGAAGGAAGAACCCGTTCAATGTTGGAGCAGATACATGAATTATGTTTTGCTTTCGTCAACATTGCGACAGAGCGCATTCGTGCTGCATTCACGCCTCCCTCAAGTCCGAACATCCCAGGAACAGATAATGTGCTCTGAGCTATATGTAGATATTTCTCTGTAGAAAAGCGAATCCCAAACTCCAGATACAAGACCATCCGAGGAGCATGTGATGCAACAGGGTCACGTCTGCGCTCCCCGAGTCTAACGTTAGTTCAAAGTGTGATGTGTGGATGAAATATCCCCAACGTGACAGTGAAGTGGTTTGAACTGCTGAATGTATTGAGAGCAACACACTGCACCTTAGTACACATGGACTTGTTTGTGTACAGTGAAGGAGTTCACACGTTAAAGCTCTGGATGTGCTAAAGGACTGTAACTTCTTCATACATACAAGTCAGTTCTTACTTATCCAAACACTAAATCAGGGATCCATTGATGAAGAATGAACCTTTTCCTTCTCGTTCATCGCATCAGCCAAATCATATTCCGTTCAATAATTGTATTTATTCGCAGCAGCGATGAATCGGTTGACACGCGGGTCACCGTGTGACAGACGGTGTATTGCTTTAAGTGAACCCTCTGTGTGCTTTGCCCTGTGCTGTAAATCACCTGGGAACCGCTCCAATCCTCATTCCTATCACATCTGTATATTTTCTACATCGTCGTCTTCTGGAGCAAACGCTGCCTGCACAGCTTAGTGGGGGATTTTCTCCCTAAGCTGATTTATATCAGCTGATAGCCCTGTCATGAAGCTAGGCACTGCAATGAATGGATGAATAGAGCTATGAAAGGATGGTGGGGAATGAGGAGCGGTTATGTTAATATCCATTTGAAAAGGTAATACCCTTGGAAGGATTCATCGGGGGGGGGGGGTTTGTTCTGTTTCCTCTCTGTATCTGAACTGGAGCTCCCTGTTTCTTCTGAAGGAAGGAGAATATTGACAGAACTGAAAGACAACATCAAGAGCGCTGGGTGGAGGGAAGGGAAAGGTGCGCAGGTTTACACTACGATGGTTGTCAAAGGTCAGAGATGGAGGCAGGAGGAAGATGAGGAATGGGAAGGAGGAGGCCACGTTAGCAAAGATTTATGGAAGAAGATGGAGAGAAGGAGCTGAAGACGGGAAAAGGATTAAGGATTAAAGTAAAGGAGGAGAGGATGAGACAGAGGAGGGGGTGGAGTGAGAAGAAGGAAGGATGGAAGAGTGACCAGAGGGATTGATAGAAAGACCAGATTGTTGGGATGGAACGATGGAGGAGCAGAATCATATTCTGTGTTATTAGAGAGAAGTGGCTGAATCCAGCTCGTTAATGGGAAACGTGAATGTGCCATGTCGCCGTCAGCTTTAGTGACGTGATGAATGTACAGTGTCATAACCTTGTGGCCTCTTCTGCACATTATTCCCCCGTACAAACATCCATCTGCAGGGAGTTAACAGCTGACAGATTATAGATTAAAAATTGAAACGTGGGGCTGGAGTTTGGAGCAGTTCCGACTTTGTGTGTTTGTTTGTTTGTTATTGAAACACGCGGTCCTCATGAGGACACAAGAACAAGAACAGAAACACACCAGTACTAACTGATGCTTCTGTGCAGCCTAACCGTTTCTCCCTCTTCCTCACCAGCTGATGAAGCTGCTGCTGACTCCTCCCAACGTGCCCGCGGCCATCGACGCACACAAAGACAGAGCCCACGGCCATCGCTATAGCAACCGAAGCCTGCACCTACGGACGGTCAGACCTCTGGTCAAGGTGAGTCGCTGTGAATACCTGTCCATTAGTTTACAGTAAGTATACTGGGATTCACTTATTCATCCTGCAGTACAACTCTCGTAGAACTGAAGCAGTGTGTTTCTGCTCACACACACACACACACACACACACACACACACACACACACACACACACACACACACACACACACACACACACACACACACACACACACCTCTGTATTCACTGGTTAACGCCTCATTCCCCGTGCCTTCTGAAGGCTGGTGAGATAACTACATTGGATTTGTCCAGTCACTTCCCCTCAAGAGGTGGCGAGTGAAGGCAGAAGTAGCTGCAGTAACGTCACTGCAGAAGTAGTGCGTCGAGCAGGTGTCTGCACTTCTCGTGCGGCCAGTACACAGAACAGATAATAGCATTTGATTAGGACTCTTTCCTACGTGGTTCATTCAACATGTTTCGCTAGAAATGACTGTAAGATGTTTTTCAGATGCTTGATGCTTGATGAGTGACGTAGTTGTCTGCCAAACCTCCAAGGGAAGAGTGAGGAGATGGATGCTTGGGAGCTGCAACGATCGTTACACATATTTCATGCATAAATGTCCGAAAATGCTGTTTTCAGCCTCTCGGATGTGGAGAGTTCCGCTTCCTTCTGTTTTATATCATATTCAAGTGAACACATACATTACAAGTTGAGAAGGATGAACTCATTACATAAATAATCTGCAGATTAATCGATAATGATCGTTAGTGTCTTGGACAGATTTAGTTTCCCCGTTTCCTTACATCAGTCAACATGGAACCACAAGCTAAATGAAACACTAAACGTTAAAGACGAGATAACACTCATCAGCCATATGCTCGGCTTTGAAAGACAAATGTTTTCACGTTTGAGGTGCCGGAGCTTTGTGTGTGTGTCGTCTCGAGATGCGCATCATCCGGCCTTAAACACAATCAATCCAGCCGAAAGTAATTTCCTTACACTGGCTGTCTGGGGAGAGTTTTAGAATCAAGGTTTAATTAAAGGCTTCTTTAACCCCGACAAGAACAAATCATCATGGAGCTGCTGGAGAACCGGCTTCACTATAGTCGTCAGTGTTGGCCTTTAAGAACTTGTATTGGCTGAAGCCGGCGTCTGACCTGCATTACTACGATACAGCATCAACAGGAACACAATCAACTTCCCAACGTCGTCCCTGCTACTGCATCAACACTTTTTATTTTCCACATGATATATGTCATTCTAGACTAAAAGCTCTCGGAGCCTTGGAGCTCGCGGAGACCTTCAGCTGCTGCCCGTGATAGATGTGTTGTTGGGGAAGAGAGGACATTTACAATGGCTACTGCTGTATGACTTAGCAGTAATTGGATAGCCGCTAGCATTGTGCTTCAAGTGGTCATTGATTACAACACCGGTCATTTATCTTGTACAAACATAAAGCAGGGTAAGCCTTCACACAGCCTTCTGCTCCCGGCTCAAGGAAGAAGGATACCCACAGGATGCAGCGCGGGGAAATGCCAAGCCTGTATCCATCACACACACACACACACACACACACACACACTCCTAACCTCGCTGTTGCTAGCTTTGTGTGTGTGTTTGAGCTTTAGTTTTAGAGTAGTGCAGCTTTGCTGTGGCAGATGGCGAGAGTACTGCCTGACAGACGTGAATCATAGTCTCTCTCTGTATGAGCAATATAGAAGCATTTCATCGCAGCTGCACCGATTCATCCCTCACAAAGTCATAAGCAACATATACGGCTGCGTGCTCCGCGTTCCTGTATCCAGGGCAGGATGTTGAAGACGCACCTGTGTGTTCACGTGTCTTTGTGTTT
>NC_041364.1:2001953-2014453 GCF_900634415.1 Cottoperca gobio
CCTTCAGTACTGGAAGTGTAAAAGTATCAGACGGAAGAAGCAGAAAAATCATTGAATTCAGCTTGAAGCTGTGCAACCTCCTCTGTCTCTCTCTTATTTATAGACGTGCCCTCCATGAAGAAGCACCTATATGGAGGTTTGAACCTTGAAACCAACACTGAAGCTGCAGACAGACAATATGCCGCTTATTGATTCAGATGATTTGCTTGTTCTGTGTCAAGCTGCAAAAGCTGTGTTCTTCCATCTTATCGGGATGCATCACAATGTGAGGACGTAGCAAATACGAATGTTTCATATCCCGCAGCTGATCCCCGAGCAGATTGAGGGAATTTGTCTGGATTAAAGTGTGTGTCAGGTGTGGTCATTGTGCTGTCCACAGGGGCTCATCGTGAACCGTTAGGGAACACATCTAAAATGAATTTTAATTCATAGACATGGAGCGCTCAGGGAAAGATGGATGGATCATTTATCTCTTTTATTAAAAAGGCAACACAAGCCAAGCAAACGAGTTGGCATGCTGAATGTGTAGAGTGTATCTCCAAACGTGACCATCTTCTTATCGCATGTACTTTCCTTTGAGAACCTGCTTTATATGTATTTTTATCTTCAGTGTTTCCTCACTTCAATAGAGCTATTCATGGATCTGCTCGGGAAACATCTGAGGGAAGATTACTTTATAGGCAAAACGTTGGTGTGGCTTTTATTGCTTTAGTTCTGATTTACTTCACGATACGTTGCTGTCTGTGTGAAAACATTCACCAAACATGACGTGATGTGCTTTCATTAAGCACATCAAGTGCATTAATATGGAACCGTGTTCACTGAGGCTCTATTTTCTACCGAGGTCTGATGGCTAAGAAAGTGTCTCTCCTCCCCAGGGCTCCGAACGCTGTGCTTGGCCCAGATAGACACAAGGCTAACCTGCAGTAACAGCCCACTGTGGGCTCTGGCAGCAGTTATGTAGACCGACAATACAACTCGATATACTGCTCTCTACTGACGTCTTTGTTGTGGAACACGTGTCAGTGCTGTGCAACTTTGCATTTACTAAAATGATGACACACAGCACATCAGTTCTAACGAGTTCTATCTTTGAACTCAATGCAACTGATATAGTTTTATTGCAAACTTCTCCCTGAACCTGACAAATGCCACTTGTGGCATCTAAAACATCTCCTGAGCTCCAGAAGAAGCCGGCGTGGCGACCTCCATGCAGCCTTGGCCGATATACTGGCCAATCAGAGACGCTGGCCTCAACACACCATCAGGTTCCTCAATAAGGATGTAGAGTCTAAAGGTGTAGGGAGCTGCGCAGAGGTCGAGTGGGCGTCGAGTACAAAACGAGTGAAACACCTTTGAGACAGTAAAGAATAACGACTTTCATCACATGACCACACACACACATGGACGTACACACACACACACACACACACACACACACAAATAGCAGGCAGTGACCTCACAAGCATGCAAGTAACAGAAGCTTTTGAGGCACGTCCTGGAGACGCACTCGCACAGTGAAATAGAATAGGGTATTTTAGTCACACGCACAAGAGCTATAAATATGCTGTGCATGTGTGCTTTCATGTTTTTATGAAAGTGTGTGTGTGTGTGAGTGTGTGTGTAGAGAAGTGTCAGCAGATGCAGCCATCCCTCTGTAACCTGTCCTATTCATCACTGTCAGTGGACAGAAACACACACACACACACACACACACACTTATATGCATACCCAGGAGTGTCTACAGAAGTCATCACATGCGTGCAGAAACGCGAGGAAAGGGGAAAACAAAAGCATGACAAGGCATTAACAAATCTACTGTAAGTAGATTTTACTGCTGAGCCAGTTGCACGCAACACGAACTGAAGCAGAGCCTGAGCATGCAGAGCCCTGACCTTTGACCTCCTACAACCCTTCTTAGAAGCAGGCAAGGTGACGAGAAAACTGCAGAAATGTGAGGCTGCAGGTCAGAAAACACAAGCTGGGAACACACGCACTCTCATGGACTGCTGCAGGTATGAAGCAGTTGGTCAGTCAGGGCCTCTCTAAAGGGCACATCAGTCAACAGCACAGGACTTCAAATGCTCTTCCTCCACTCAGATGTAGACAAGACGGCAATGACTGGACAGTCCAGTGGTTATTTGAGAAGAAAACTGGCAGCTCCTGAGGATGTTTGTCATGGCGGAAAGCTAAACGCTGTTGTAGCGGTATTAAACATACTTTCAGATAGGTTATCTCCCTGCTGTGATCAAGAAAGACTGAAACAAACAGAACATTAGCAGACGAATAACAAAGTCGCAGTCAAAGCCACATGTATGAAGCAAAGTCTAAAGGTTTGTTGCAGGAGCTCCAGCAGAGTGGCGTCAGACCGTCCACAGTCCGTGGAAACATATTTCATGAGCTCATGACGTTGACATTGCCTCTGAAATGTTAAAACTGTGGAAACGAATCAAGTGAATGTCTTAAAAAGAAAAAGAAAGCAGCGTAAAGCACCATGAAGAGGAACTTGTGCTCCTTGTAATATGGAAACTTAATGGACTATAATAGGTCACATGAACAATTACTGTTTGTGTCAATATGTCATTTTCAAAAAGAAATCCTGTCATTTCAGTACAAGTGAAAAACTTTTATCTACAAACACAACAACCAGCTGTTCACAACGACAGACCTTCAACATGGAGGCTTATGTCTCCAAGACTTTAGGATGTGAGAGGAGGTCACACCTGTGCAGTGACCATGCAGGGTTACATGATGCATGCTAATGTTAGACTGAGCGCTAAGCAGCTCTGTGCTTAGCGATGCAGGCCGGAGGGACACACGATTCCCCAACACCAGATATAATATAATATATATATTATAGAGATGAGACATTATATATAAGAGATAATATATATATATATAGAATTAGAGTAGAATATATAGTATATATCTATATATATAATATATATATAATATATATAGATATATATATAATATATATATATAGATATAAATATATTAATATATAATATATATTATAAATATATAGTCGACCTGCAACTAACGAATGTTTTCATTATCGAGTAATCTGCAGATTATTTTCTGGACTACTAGACGTATCGTTTGGTCAATACAATGTCAGAAAATAGAAAAGAAAATACACACACACACACACACACACACACACACATGCACAGAGAGCCATACAGCTGACAGTAAACGCCGTATCAGTTTGCTGCTATGAGCAAGTATCAGACCCCAACTGTATGAGAGGTGAGTGTCTTCAACACACACCACAACACACACACACACACACACACACACACACACACAGACACACACAAAACTGTATCAAGTGAGGGATCTGCTCGTATATCTGTGAACGCCCCCACCTCAGTCCCCCACTTAGTCACCTTCACACCACCAGCAACCTGTCACCGCTTCACACACACACACACACACACACACACAACACACACACACACACACAAACCCATGACAAACACACAATCAGAAACAACTCGTCACACACAACACACACCACACACACACCACACACACACACACACAGGCAGTGGAGGGTGGCCGGTGCAATCAGCGACTCCGTCCTTGAGCATCATCGCAGAGGCAGTTCACAAGCATGCACACACACACGTACACACACACACACACACACACACGACACCTAAACTCAAGCTATTTTCAGTCCTATGCATTATACAATTGCGGCAGCACATAAGCTGAACGTTATGTTCAACACAGACATGATTAGAGGACAGATTTATATTCCGTGTTTTGGTGAGTGTGTGTCGTTAATATTCTCCTTCGTCTTTTACGCTCTCAGCTTTCAATTAAAGTGAAGAGATGCTTCATCATGTCTCTTGATCCTGCACCTACCTCTCTCCTCTATTTGCCCTCTTTTACTTGCTAAACATTGACTCATGTTCTATACTTCGTTTATGATTTGTTTCTGAAGCGTCTACGCATCTTGCTCTGCTTCCGTATATCTTTCAGAGGTTGCTTTCAGCTTCGTATTCGAGCTCTGGCACACCTCATACCTTCTGACAGGAGCCTCTTCTTCATTTACTTGTCATGTTTCAGTCTCTACTTGTAAGACAATGTCTGGAAGAAAACCCTTAAAAGCTTTGAGCTGGTTTGCATAATAAGTAATACAGCACAGCACTAATCCTACGTCCAGTGATGACCGGGGGAGGGGGGGAGGGGGAAGATCCCTTCAACATCATAAGCAGTGTTTGTGTTGTCCAACACTATTTCTGCTTCCCACCTGCAGATGGTCCAGACATTAGCACACTAGGCTTGCTTAGCCAATTGTGAGGAGATAACCAGGGCTTATGGCTGAGCACACAGCATTAGTCCAGTACAACCAGTTCACCCTACTTTACACGTCCCAACACAACCGTGTGTTTCAGTCCCACTTCTGAAATCTTTGCTGAACCTTGGAGAAACCTCCAATTTTGAATCCAACGATATCCCTTCATACGCAGGAGGACTGTTTCTACTTATAGGCAAGTTTAAAAACATTTAAGAATGTGAATAATTAGTCTCTCATACAGTTAGCTCAAAACACTTCCACGGTAGTGTCTACGGTCTGAACACAGATGATGCCACTTCCTCCGACATGTGATGTGTGACTGTAAATTGTTGTGTTTTCGAAATAACGTTCTGCTTTTGTGCAAACAGCAGATAAATAGAGTTGTTTACCAAAAGATGTTGTCACGTTCCTCGTGGCAGTGATCTGTGTGAAGATTCCTCTAAAGGCACTTTTATAGCTGCAATCAGCAAGGAAAAGACCCGTTTCACTAATCTCACAGATGGTTCAATGTATGAGATTTGTAGTCTAACGCACACACTCGCATGCAATCAACACAAACACACACACTCGCATGCATCAACCACAAACACCACACACTCGCATGCATCAACACAACACACACACTCGCATGCATCAACTCGCATGCATCAACACAAACACACACGCTAATAAAAAGAAAGCTTGAAATGTTCCCAATCAAACAAAAGTCTGAAAACAACCTACAGATGCAATATCACATACTAACATCTGCCAAACACAGCAGAGGAGAGGAGAGGAGGGAACAAGAGAGGAGAGGAGAGGAGGGAACAAGAGATGAGAGGAGGGAACAAGAGAGGAGAGGAGAGGAGGGGAACAAGAGAGGAGAGGAGGGAACAAGAGAGGAGAGGAGAGGAGGGAACAAGAGAGGAGAGGAGGGGGGGAACAGAGAGGAGAGGAGAGGAGGGAACAAGAGAGGAGAAGAGGGACGGGAGGAAAGAGAGGAGAGGAGAGGAGGGAACAAGAGAGAAGATGAGAGGGAGGGGGAACAAGAGAGGAGAGGAGAGGAGGGAACAAGAGATGAGAGGAGGGAACAAGAGAGGAGAGGAGAGGAGGGAACAAGAGAGGAGAGGAGAGGAGGGAACAAGAGAGGAGAGGAGAGAACAAGAGAGGAGAGGAGAGGAGGGAACAAGAGAGGAGAGGAGAGGAGGGAACAAGAGAGGAGAGGAGGGAACAAGAGAGGAGAGGAGAGGAGGGAACAAGAGAGGAGAGGAGGGAACAAGAGAGGAGAGGAGAGGAGGGAACAAGAGAGGAGAGGAGAGGAGGGAACAAGAGAGGAGAGGAGGGAACAAGAGAGGAGAGGAGAGGAGGGAACAAGAGAGGAGAGGAGAGGAGGGAACAAGAGAGGAGAGGAGAGGAGAGGAGAGGAGGGAACAAGAGAGGAGAGGAGAGGAGGGAACAAGAGAGGAGAGGAGGAAACAAGAGAGGAGAGGAGAGGAGGGAACAAGAGAGGAGAGGAGAGGAGAGGAGGGAACAAAAGAGAGAGGAGGAGGAAACAAGAGAGGAGAGGAGAGGAGGGAACAAGAGAGGAGAGGAGAGGAGGGAACAAGAGAGGAGAGGAGGAGAGGGAACAAGAGAGGAGGGAACAAGAGAGGAGGGGAGGAAACAAGAGAGGAGAGGAGAGGAGGGAACAAGAGAGGAGGGGAGAGGAGGGAACAAGAGAGGAGAGGAGGAGAGGAGGAAACAAGAGAGGAGAGGAGGAGAGGAGGGAACCAAGAGAGGAGAGGAGGAACAAGAGAGGAGAGGAGGAGGGAAACAAGAGGAGAGGAGAGGAGGGAACAAGAGAGGAGGGAGGAGGAGGAAGGAACAAGAGAGGAGAGGAGGGAACAAGAGAGGAGCGGAGAGGAGGAGGGAACAAGAGAGGGAGAGGAAACAAGAGAGGTGAGGAGAGGAAGAGGAGAGGAGAGGAGGAAACAAGAGAGGAGAGGAGGGAAGAGGAGGGGACAAGAGAGGAGCGGAGAGGAGAGGAGGAAACAAGAGAGGAGAGGAGGGAAGAGGAGGAAACAAGAGAGGTGAGGAGAGGTGAGGAGAGGAGAGGAGGAAACAAGAGAGAAGAGGAAACAAGAGAGGAGAGGAGAGGAGAGGAGAGGAGAGGAGAGGAGAGGAGGAAACAAGAGAGGAGAGGAGGGAAGAGGAGGAAGGAAACAAGAGAGGAGAGGAAAAGAGAGGCGGAAAGGAGAGGAGAGGAAACAAGAGAGGTGAGGAGAGGAGGAAACCAGAGAGAAGAGGAAACAAGAGAGGAGAGGAGAGGAGGAAAGGAGAGGAGAGGAAACAAGAGAGGAGAGGAGAGGAGGAAACAAGATGAAAGAAAACAAGAGAGGAAATAGGAACAAGACACAAACATCAACAGTAGTATCCATGAATCAACAGCAAGCCCAAAAGGATTTGAGAGATTGTGCCTCCACAAACTGCTGGGGAAAGAGATTATCACACACACACACACACACACACACACACACACACACACACACACACACACACACACACACACACACACACACACACCTAAACAAATCATTTTATATAATATACAATAATATTAACACAATGCAGCAGACCCTGGAGTACCAAGAATCACAGTGTGTGAGACATCAGACAGTGAACTGTGAGTGTGTGTGTGTGTGTGAGTGTGTGTGTGTGTGTGTGTGTGTATGTGTGTGTGTGTGTGTGTGAGGCCTCCTCGCTGGACTGCATCCCACGTGACAGAGACTCATGCAGCAGCAGAACCATATTAGGTAGAAAGAGAGAGAGAGAAATAGACTTTGTACTACAACCTTTGACCTCCTGGTTTATCTCTAAATACAGCTCTGAATGTGAACATTCTGAGAGGTGTGTGTGTGTGTGTGTGTGTGTGTGTGTGTGTGTGTGTGTGTGTGTGTGTGTGTGTGTGTGTCACTGCAGCTGTGCCAAGTACAAAAACCAGAATATGTATGTGTGTTTGCAAGTGTGTGTTCATCAGGCGTGGGCTTTGAACTGCCCAGCTGTCCCATCAAAAGATCTGCTTCCTCTCTACATATGTATCTCACACACACACACACACACACCCACACACACACACACACACACACACACACACAACTGACATTATTGCTTAATGAATGCCTTCAATGATGAATCCCTCAGACTTATTGTTAATATATTGAAACAACATGAATATTGTCATGTTTAGGTCCAACGAGCTTAAAAAGGATTCTGCTTCTGGCCTCTCTTAGGGATCAGCTGATTTGGTAAATGTCCCTCGATGTCACCATGTCTGCAGCAAATCTTTCACCTGGCAGGCTGGAACTGGCGTTCAAATACACACACACACACACACACATGCACGCACACACTCGGACAAAGCTCAGGTAGCTGGTTAGCTCTGAAAATGTCGCAGTAAATAAAACACAGGGTGGGACAGACAGCTGATGTGAGACCTTGTGTGTGTGTGTGTGTGTGTGTGTGTGTGTGTGTGTGAGAGTGTGACCATGTTTATATTGGCAGGACGACCTTCACGCCACCACCTCATTCTGTTTCTATACTACCCTCATTCCCCTGTCTTTTATACACACACAAACGCACAGTTGTGTGTGTGTGTGTGTGTGTGTGTGTGTGTGCTGGACAGGAGAGTTGTGTGTGTGTCCTACCTTCAGACTGTGTGTTCGTGCAACGCTAAAGGTTCAAAGGGAAACCAGGCAGAGATATATGACTTCATAAAGCAGCCTTGTTCCAACCAGGAACGATGTTGTAACCGTTTCTCTCGGACACACACACATTCTCTCTCGCTCGAGGAAACACACACTGCAAGAAAACTGGGATGAGTTACGGACGCACACACTGTCACTCTGTGAATTTGCAAACTTGTGGGTGTTTGACGAGCTGCACAAGTGTGTCTATGTGTGTGTGTAGGACGTTCTTATGCAAGCGTTAGTCATTCAGCAGTCTTCACATTTCTTCCCATTCGAGTGGAAACAGACAGATTTGCTTCCAGTCAATCATCAAACCGAGCTGGATTACTTCACAACCACACACAGGAGGAAGTATTACCACAGCACTGTTGAAATGATACTTTACTTTCTTTTTACCAGAAAATATTATGTTCACTGATCAACATTACTGCTCTTAAGTCTTCTTACCATTGGCAACCTCCCTGTGAGCAAGTCACAGACCTCAAACCAGATCCAGTGGACACCTCCCGCCACAAGATCAATCAATGGATCTATCAATTATTAAATCAATATTATATGATAATCGATGAATCAGGTTTCAGTCAAAATGATGTGATTCCAGCTTAAATGTTTTGGTTTAAGTACGTCATCTTCGCCTTTAGATTTGGACTTTTATACACCAGCAACCTTCTGACGTGACCCTGTGGGACAGACTGTTGGTTTGCCAGGACAGCCGAGAATCTGTATTGCCGGTGTGTCTTCCTGTTGCGCAGGTGGCAACGATACAAGAACACGGCCAGAGTGTTAGGAAGCACAGAAAGCTCTAGAAAGCTTTTCTCTGCTGGTTTCCGAGGTGTTCCGCTTCTCATTCAGCTGCTGGCAACAGGGCCAATAAACTGGACCAAGGCTGCCATTCTAATGGGACACACACACACACATACACACACACACACACACACATAGGGTGATCATTCAGTCTTCCTAGTAGGCGGTCCACCACATTACCAGACACTACGGCAGTAACACCACCCAAACACACATAAAAGCCACAAAAGAGGGAAGGCAGGCCTGGCTCTGACCTGAGTATCAAATAGCATCAGCCAGTGTTCTGACACAGGGAGTAACTGGGCCCAACAGGGCTGTCCAACTAGCATGAAGTGTACTGCAGGGCCAATGGGGGCCAACCAAGGCTCACTCATTAAACTGAATGTAAATGCAGGAGTGAACCAAAGCGAAACAGGACTTTGCTTCTGACTTTCTTCCCTGCAGAGCTACATGGGACTAACCAAGATGTACTCTGTGTTCCTAACCAGGCCAAACATGGCTCAGTGGAGTATATAATATAATATACCTAAAGATCAAACTCAGCTCATTAAGTCTGGTGTGCAAGACAGGAGCGACTAAAGAAAGAAAGGTCTTGGTGCCTCATGATTAAATAGAGTTGTCCGATGCTAAGCTACTGCTAGCCAACACATGCGCCTGTTTTGCGCTGCAGGAGAAGAGAAGGCTCTGCAGAACTCTTCTTCACCCTGCTTCCCACTAAAATGGCCATAAAGGGCTTTCTAAGGAAACTAATTAGCCTAGTTACAATAGCAGGAGGAACCAAGACCATAAATGGCCACTTTTCAGTGTGGACGTCGACGACATGGTGAACTGTTGCTTTTCTAAAGCTTACTGATTAGCTTGGTTTCCACTCGAGTTCAACAACCCTTAGCTTTTGATTCTACCTTTATGTCTTTGGGTGTTAACACAATAACTTTGGACCTTTTCTGTGTGATGTAAACTTTGATTTTTAAAACAAAGAAATGTGTGAATAGACTTCAATTCCTAGAAAAGGCAGAAAAAACAACATGCAGCTGATCTCAGGCAGCTCAGAAGGTCGCTGGTCTCTCCCTGTCTTCTTCTAAATCACACCTCACAGTCCACTCTTTGGATTTTAACGGCCTAAATAATGACACTCTTTATTTCACTATCTCTCGCCCGGTCCCCCTCACCTGTCTGTCTCTATTGTCTACTTTCTGTCTTCCTGCCCCAATCGCCTTCCTCCTGAAATCCCCTGCAGAGGAATCGATAAGCTATCAGACCATGAAGACTCCCAGACTCTCTCGCTCTCGCTGTATGTCATGCTGTGTCAATTGGCTATCAGCCTGCCACTGACAGTGTCTGTGCTCTTCATCCTGTCGGTGTGTGTAAGTGTGTGTGTAAGTGTGTGTGTAAGTGCTGTCAAAACTAAATCCAACATTTGATTGAAACAAACAAAACATCCATCACTCACTTATGTCAACGTGTAAATGTGTGTGTGTGTGTGTGTGTGTGTGTGTGTGTGTGTGTGTGTGTGTGTGTGTGTGTGTGTGAAATGCAGCGAGAGAGAGAGAGAGAGAGAGAGAGAGAGAGCGATGCTGACAATGAAGAGAAACGCAAGATGAATAGGAAAGAGAGAAATCCTGAAAGGAATGAATACAGTAAATAGAGAGGGAGAGAGAAACGAAGGAGAGAGAGACGTTACCGAAGAGAGAATAAATGAAAAGTGAGAAGAGGGAGAGAAACAGAGAGATCGCTGAAAAGAGGTCAGGCTGTTGAGAAAAGCACAAAGTCGGGTAAAGCTGAAGCATAAGCATGAAGCATGTGTGTGTGTGTGTGTGTGTGTGTGTGTGTGTGTGTGTGTGTGTGTGTGTGTGTGTGTGTGTGTGTGTGTGTGTGTGTGTGTGTGTGTGTGTGTGTGATGACAGGAAAGAGGTTTGGGGCTTAAGACGCTGCACACGACACGTATCAGCGAACACTTGTTACGTGACTTCTAACGAGACCCAGTAATGAGCACATGACTGTCTGACGCTGCTTCAGAAGCTTCTTCAACACATGAAGAGTGAAAACAAAGATCTGTGCTCATATTCATCTTGATGCATCAGCACAAATCGCTGCTCCAGCACAGACTGTACCCATATCTGAAGTCTGTGTGAACCAATCTCTGCCCTGAAACGCGCCACATGAAACCACACACACACACACACACACATACACACAGACAGTTTGGCGTATGTTGAGGATGAGGGTAAGAAGACGAAGGTGCAGAGAGAGGGGTGGGATTCAAGAGTGGTGGTGTCGCGGTGTGGAGGGTTTCACTTCCTGCACAGTGAAGTATGAGGTTGAAGAGCAAGCTTGACTTCTGTCTCACTGTGGTGGCCACATGAAGAACCCTGCATATCAATGCAGAGACAACACATTCTGGACGCTCCATTAACATTCAGTGTCCAGCAGGACGGGGGGGGTGACACGCACACACACACACACACACACACACACTCCCAAACATGTACCCATGTAAACACATTAATAACTACGCTCGCACACAGAGCCTGTAAAAGATCCCTGCACATGTCCAAGCACATATTCATCATGAAAGAATTTGGCTTACTACCCGTATTACATCACAGCAGTAACATCTCTCCTGTCAACAGCACCCCCGCTTGGTTGGTAAGGGGGGGAACAATGAATGGGACACGTTCTACACACTACAGCACGGGTGTGTCAATATCTTCTGAGTGCAATCAACAAGACACCACTCGTTTTCAATCTGCTGATGGGGTTAGGATATTAACTGCCTACAGGGTGTGAGTGAAACACTAACAATGAGTCAGAGTTGATCTGAAGTTGTTTCTTCATCAACTTGTCACCTGATGCTCCCTGCGGGCAGGTCTCAAATCTGTGCTTACAGCAATTAATGCAGATGGTTGGATCCATCTCTGCGAGCGTCCGACAGAACTCCAGATCAACAGTGTGCAGGTGAATTTGGACAATTATGACTTGTGTGTAATAGTTTGTTCCCACTTTAGGAATGTTTTGCACACGGAAAACAAAACGCCTGCGAGCTGAAAAACACATGAAGTCGTTGAAAACATCAGCTGCAGAAATGTAGCTTTTTTCACTGCAATACTTCCAAGAGGAAGTGAGTATAGCTCACACGATGAACTTTGATCTTCTTGGCTACTACGACTGCTGGTTATGACTACCTGCAACTATAGAAAGATGATGCAATCTAAGTAATATAAAGCTTACATTGTTACAGTAAGCTGTTACTAGAGGGGTAGTAATTCATTCATTAATTCCCTTTATATGGTATTGTGATAATATTATCATATCAAACATGTTACCAGCAGAGAAAAGCATCTACTTGTTGCAGCTTCATGTAATTACACAGCGTGCAGGAAGCAGCTACACATCCTCATGCGTGGTATAGATGCTTAAATGTGCATGTAGCTGTAATAATGTATGCGCAAGGATTTTGCATGTGTGTGTCGTGAGTATATGTGTGTGTGTGTGTAATGCAGTATCACTGTAGCACTGTGGTCACGCAAGCCTGAGCAGCCTTTGGGAAGTAGGTCAATGAGAGAGGGGAAGAGAGAGATGAATGGAGCCAGAGGAGAGAGAGAGAAATTCATGACGAGATGTAAAGCGGAAGAAAAAGAAGAAGAAGAAATAAGAACACACGCAAAGAGAGGCCAGAGGGA
>NC_041364.1:2016953-2046260 GCF_900634415.1 Cottoperca gobio
TCCCTCGTGTGCAACTACCACTAGCAGAGTGAGGACAAATATTAAAAGGATGTGCAATAAGTCATGCATTAACAAGCTCACATCCCTGCTGCTGCGTTCCTCCTTCAAGCCCGGCAGAGGAACCGTTCACAAACTCTGCATAACCCATGAATGCACCGTGTAATCCCTAACCTTGAGCGGCACGAGTCGTAATCGCATACAATAATCCTGCTGGACCAGTAGATTATGTGGAGACATGCTGGTACATACATGTTGGTCGGCCAGCTGTGTGAGTGAGCTCTATAGTGTTGGTGTCAGAGGAGTGATGATGTGTTTGTGTGCAGCTGGGTGCTTGCCCATCCATAGTCCAGACATCTTTACAACTCGATCTGTGTGACGGCTAAATCAGACCGAGCCCCAGCCAAAACATTGGCACAATGTCAATGAGAGAGAGACAGAGAGCGTCCTACAGTGTGGGCTGAGACGGAGCCTGCAGCCCTCGCACAACTCTCATGTATCTCCCGCGTTGTACGACCGTGTCGCACAGCATCAAGGTCTCAAGTTTAACAGCAGAAAGCGTCAAAGTCCGGACAGTGAGGCCACTTTCTCCTGCGGTAGATTCAAGTCTTGTGCAGCTGTGGACGCCATGACAACCTTATTGTTCAAGCTTCATGTATGACCTGGAGAACATGCGAACCCTAAGCATTATTGAGCTTGCAGGAACAGTCCCGTGATACAGACACCATGGATCAGAACTACAGTTGTATGATTCAGAAGTGTTCCCTGTGTGATCCTCACAGCATCCAGCCCCTCCCACTTCAATTATCTCTGAAATGCTTCAGATGCCACTTGTTAATGCGGAGCGATGGCTAACACCGGGCTGTGTGCAGCGCTGACACGACACCGTGCTATCAGCATCCCTCTCATCTCAACCGCCTTTTATCTGGGCAGATTTTAGAGAGAGACTCGGTGTGCTCTTTCTGCCTTAAAATAAGACGTTTCCCTGGTGGCTGCCCCCCGTGATAAATCAGGTAACGGAGGATGAGAGCTTTAAAGAAATAGGGCAGCCAGCTAGCTTGGCGACCACTGGGCCTCCACATACTTCCCTACAAAGCCCTGAGCTGCTGGGTGAGATTGGATTCCCTCTCCTTCAACCTCCAGTCTCCCTCAGGTGTACAAAGCAGCTGTGTGTGCGTGTGCTGGTGTGTGTGTGTGCGGAGAATGGCAAACAGCCTCAAACTTATGTTGACACTATCAATATAGCAACAGGGTCCCTGTGATGATTACACATTGTCAGTGAAGGTTAGCTAAAGACAGACAGATGGCATCCATACACACACATGTACACATACGTCAACATACGTGTTTGGATAAAAAAGGTAAAATGCCTGAGAAGAGAGGAGCACGTCATACGAGGGATGTGAGCGTGCTCGCTGCCAGTGAGCCGCAAAAGGCTAACTGGTAAGTAAACGATGCTTTAACAATAAATAACCAAAGATGATAAATCTGTGTGGTCTGCTGAGTGTCCGACTGCGGCATAAAGATAAGAACCATAAAGAAAGAGAAGGGAAGCAGGAAGGAAATATGAAGAGGTGATAACAGTGAATCACAGCGCTGAGTGTAAAGTATATAATCTGTATTATAACTGTAGTTTAGAGCGAGAGAGAGACGGAGGAGAAGTACTTCCTCACATCGCAGAGCTGCAACAACCTGGACGAATAGACTCTCATATAAGACGCCAAAAGGCAGACGATGAATTCCTAATTCCTCGCTCACTCTTTCTCTTCTTCTCCCCATATCTCTCACTGCAACACGCAATGAAGCCATTGTGCGTGTTGGACGCTCTGTGCGGTTGAGTGCTGCTCTGCTGCTTCACCTCAGGGGGAACAAGTAGTGTTTGGAAAATCCTGCAGAGTGCATGCGAGATAGGACACAAACTGGATTTAGAGATTCTGAAGCAGTTTCTGTAAACACCGGTCCTGTCCTAATCTGAAAGCAGTTTATTTTTGCTGACACGGTGACCTCTCTGGAGACTTAAAGTCAGATTAGTCACTGAAATGTCAAATGTAATATTAAAAATGTAATAGAAACTTAGTGGGTTCTGTGAAGCAGTCTGCTGAACAAGGCTCGGGTGTAGCTAGGGGAAACCAATCTACAGAAGAAGTGCTGTGTTCGGCCCTGATGCATGCTGGATCCTCTGTCAGGTCAAAGGTTAGCGTTGCTTTGATCTGTACGGGAGGCCGAACTAGATCAAATGTAAATGACACATTAACATGATGGACATCTTGAAGTTGCCATACATCCACAATGTGTAGCGAGCAGCGAATGAATCTGCATCTTATCTTGAGTCGCGTTGTGTCCTCTACGAGCTGCTCTGTTCATCACATACATCACATATCTTCTGCTTCAAATCCAGAGCTTTTAATTACTCCTGAGTTGCATCAAGAAACGGTGACACTTTCGTACCCCTTGTGACAAACGGTGCACGTGTGGCGTGGACAGAAACTCGACCACCTCGTGCTTCAGGTGATGATGAAGCTAAAGCTTTGAAAACAAGCAGACGTCGTCTTCAACTGAAACCACAGGAGCCTGGAGCTTTACTTCAGCAAACCAGAAGACATCTCACAGGAATAAGGAGATTACAGAGGCACTAAGAACAGTGAGAGATAATTGTAATCTCAATTCTGAGTGACAAAATCATGCTTCTTGTTTAATCCAGTCTTGACGCGAGTGTGAGTGTGAACGTTAGCTGCAGCCTGTCATGCTAAGTGAGCAGCTGACGAATCACCACACCATTAATTATTAAGAGCCCCCTAACCTGCCTCTGCTAGCATGTCAGCTAGCAACAGCGCGCTCCAACATGTGACTCACAGAAACACACACACACACACACACACACACACACATGCCTCACTGACAGGCACACACACCAATACAGTCCCATTGGGGGGGTCAACGCCTTAAGCCGGATGCTTGATGAACCTCAGAGGGATTTGGGAGGAAGAAGCCGTATTCCCAGTGCACGACTCTGACGCACACACACACACACACACACACACACACACACACACACACACACACACACACACACACACACACACACCACATATCCACTATGGACCTTGGTGCAGCACCATAGTGACCATCAGTAAACAGTAGGGCATTTTTTAGCTACATATATATACAGAATATATATATATATATATATATATATATATATTCTGTATATATATATATACAGAATATATATATATATTATATATATATACAGAATATATATATATATATATATTCTGTATATATACTGTATATATATATACTGTGTATATATATAATACAGTATATATATATATACAGTATATATATACAGAATGTATATATATATATATATATATATTCTGTATATATATATATATATATATATATATATATATATATTCTGTATATATATACAGTATATATATACAGAATATATTATATCTATATATATATATTCTGTATATATATATATATATATATATATATATATATATATATATATATATATATATATATTCTGTATATATATATATATATATATACAGAATATATATATATATATTCTGTATATATATATATATATATATATATATATATATATATATATATATATATATACAGTATATATATACAGAATATATATATATCTATATATATATATATATATATATATATATATACTGTATATATATACAGAATATATATATATATATATATATATATTCTGTATATATATATATATATATATATATTCACATTCACCCCACGCCTCATCCAAGACAAGCATCTATTGACAAAACGCCTTGACCCGCTGAACTCTGACCTGCTCACTGCAGGTAGTTGCTTTGTTGGTGTATGGAGTTGTCACTGTGATTCACTCAACAGAAGAGCTCCAGATACACGTCGGACATATACTAATCATCGCAGCGTATTGTGCATCTCAGCACATTTCTACACATACTGATCATTAAGTGATGCTCATGAGCTCAAGACTGTGTGTCCAGTGCACAGTGACAGAAGGAACAGGTGAGTCACTGCGAGGCTGCAGGATGAACACATTGCACTGCAGCACTGCACATCACGACTCACACACACACACACACACACACACACACACACACACACACACACACAGGATGGATGCAGAGGGAAAGACAATGACATGCACCTGGGGATGAAACAGGAAGTGACGGATAATACGCTGAAAGAAAACGTAGGACAGTAACAACAGAATCAGCGGACAGAGGAGAAAACATCACGTGTGTGTGTCCCTGGCTGGCACAGTGCACATCCCCATCCCTGCCAACAACACCTGTATCCATCGCTCTCAGGTGGAACTTCAAAGCCGTGTTATTTATACTGCCGTCTGTCTGCTCGGCTGTCTGGATGCTTCTCTCTTCTTTCACTGTCTAATTCAAATCGGATTTAATCGCCCCCCATGAAGAAAGTGATGCTTTAGCCTCGCCTTCATCCTAACAGAACATTTAAAAAGTCTATGTTGCATTAATCATCTGTGCAGAATGCATGAACATACTGGAGAACGTGTGACTTGATAAAGATGATAGTTAAATGTAATAATTGTTGATTTAAAGGGTGTCCGTCGACCCCCACAGCGTCACACTGTCAATCCAAGTGTGGTCAGCGTGTGACTTCCGATATACGAAATTAGATAGGATCACCTGAGAGCCGAGGATGAGAGCTGACCGCCTGCTGCGTACGTAGGAGCGCACACACACACACACACACACACCGAGACAAGTTATAGGATAAAGTGCTGACTGACAAGACGAGGCTCCACAGAGCTACACAGCAGAACACTAATGGCTTTAAGCTTTATTAAGTTTTCCATTTGGTACGTGTAGGCGTCGCAATTAAAGTTTTAAACACTGAGGAGCTGATTAGTTTACTTGATAACAACATGTAACCCGGGGCACAGAGGAGGAAACATGGACGCATTGTTGATGTCTGGGAACAATGTGTTCTTGCAAACTTTTTCAATTACTGATCTATTTCAACCTCCGACTCACATGGAGTTACTCTCTCAGGCTGGGACCGCTATCTTATTGATGTGCTTTTTATCACACCCCTCCAATTAAGTGTTCATTTAATGGGTGTGCAGAGCGGCAGTTAAAAGTTGAGATAGAAAGCAAGTGTTATCAATGCCACACGACTGGTTGTTGTTTGTGTTTAATGACAGAAAAAGATTTCAAATCACATGTTTCTGCGTCTGGGAGATCACTGTCTCATTGAGCGCCAACATGTGTAAAAAGCAACGCTGCTTAACTGCAGTCATGAAAGTTAAAGGAGAGCAACTGTCCCGGCGAGCCACAGCTAATATTTCACCGGCCCTGTGCTGGTTGTGTCCTGTTACAGCAGGATGTGGTGACTGACGTTAAGTCGGCCTGATCTTCCCAGAGTCAATCCCCGGGATGGACCCAGACTGGCCCCTAAACTCCCAGTCAATGATTAGCATTGAAATAGCTCTGTGAATCCACCTGCACTTTGAAACAACCTTTCAATAAGTCATATAGCTGGAGAGTCTGAGAACAGCTGACTGTGTTCAGCTTGGCGTCCTGCTCTGAGATTCAAAACCTGATTCATTTCACCAATAATCCCTCTGATTGGATTCCTTATATCTCAATAAGCTGCAACGTAGCATCAGGAAACTACAGCGTGCTCTTTGTTTCTTACATGTAATAACATATGTGGCGTCAGTAAATATACGTGTTGGAAGCAGACACTCGGATGACGTGCTCTACTTAACACCACACACTGATTCTTGGAGTGTATTTAAATCAAAGAGCGAGGCATAGCTGTGGTAAAGGAGCTCGGCGAACGTGGCGCGGTGATCCTTTGAAAGGGAATATTTCCAAAAACCAAAGACATTTTTATTGGCTTTAAAAAACACATCACACCCCCTCCACCGAGGCACTTACAGCGCTCCACATTAAGTGACTTGGTACTTAAATTAACAAGCAATTAAGCTTTGAAGTAAACCCTGAGTCTTTTTTTTTTATGTTAACAGGAAGATGATTGTGTTACCTTACAGATCAATCATACAATGCGCCCTGACCTTCTCAGTAATTGGGTCAAGCTGGCCAGTAAAATCACTGGTAAGCTGCAGCCAGTCATTTGAACCCAACAAACATGGAACGGCAACAATCGGCACCGTTCTTATCTCCAAACATTATGCGTTCAAATGTTGTACAATAAACCCACTGAAAGTAACTTTGTCTTAAACTGCCTCTGGAAGGCAGTAAGATAGAAAAAGGACGGATTCAGAATATGTGTGGATGAGAAATTACAGTAAGCATACTGTATGTAGAGTGACAGAGAGGAGGAAGCAGTCGCATGTTAGGAGGATGAGAGGGAGAGTCTGCCTGTCGCTCCTCTACGTCACGGGTAACGCCTCCCTCCCTCCCTCCCTCCTCCCTCCCTCCACTACAACTCACATGACTGCAGCAGCCTTGTTCTGTAACTCCAGTCACGAGGATAGAGTAGTATTACAATAACCAGCCGGCAGGGGCGAGCTGCATTGACACACAGTGAAGGAGAGAGAGAGAGAAAGCCACCAGCCAGCCCTAATAACCCTGAGTAAATATTAACTCAACGCTGCGTTTGTAGAATAGATAACCTTATCCGACTACACATGAAGAAAGAACTTAAGCAGTGATTCAATGTACAATGTTTTGTGCTGCTCCATACTCAAGTTACACTGTGTCTTTCTCCCTCTGTGTCCGTCAAGGACTTTGCAGCAATCGAGCATGAAAAGCACATACACGAGCATGTTGCTATAGAAATGCTTACAGTTAGCTCCTTCGGTTTGCCTTTAAATGATAAGTTACTGTCTGACATGTATATGTGTCTCTATCTTATATCAGCTGGTTCCAGCTCCTCCCTGAAGCTATACTTTATGATGTTTCCACAACGTCTTTATGGCCACACCATTCCATCAAGTGGAAATATTCTAGATGTCTTGTGCATGGACATCATATTTCCCGTGATCCAGTTTGACATATTTGGTATCTGTGGAGACATTGAGATCTTCACGAGAAGGTGAAGTAAAGTTCTGTAGGTTTGAATAATGTGTGGCTGCACCGCTTGAATCTGTAATGACTTGTTCATTTATTGTTCAAAGTAAATGCTGTGTTCAGCCTCTTGCTTTTCTCTGTATTATATTAAACTTAATATATTTGGGACAAGACATTTAAAGACATGGACTTGTGAATTTGAGAAAATGGGATGGACATTGTTTTATAAACCAAACAATTCCTCAATTAATCTAGAAAATAATCTGCAGATTACTGGATTATAAAAACATTCGGTAGTTGCAGCTCTAAAAAGTGCATTATATGTGTGTTATAATAGAGGGATGTCATAATGCATGATCTATCTGCTATCTAGTTATATTATACAGTAGGATGTTACTACATTTTGTTTTCATATTGTTGTATCGCCTATATTAAGGGATGTTTTGGTGCATTTCTTTCCTCATGGTGGGCGATTTCTTCTCTTAGCCTACCTCTTACATCCATCTGTGTATGTGTGTAATGTGGAAGCACATGTCACTGCTGCACGTTATAAATAGCCCACCGTCTCCCTGGATCCCACCACACAGTGAATTAACCTGCTTAAACTGTCAATCAGCTGTGACAGACACCCCCCCCCCCCCCTCCTAACATACAGTCACCCCCCACCCCATCGCACTCTCAAATGACCGTGCAATCAGAGCAATAACAATCACACGACGCAATCTTACGTCACACTGTGATGCAGTAACACCGGGTACTGTATTCCAATGACAGCCCGTTTCATGGGTGCACGATAATGATCCATGCGGGTTTCAGAAGCGCGACTCGAAAAATAATGGAGATTAGACTTGATATATTCCAATCTGTCGTGTGAGAATTAGAATTCCTCACCAAACCCAGTGCAGAAATCAGCTAATTGATTGTTTCCTTTCATGTACGATACAAGGCATATAACATATTACACAACACATGAGTTATGGTTAATAAATACTTTCTTCTTGAGAATTCGGCACATATTTTAGGTGCAGGGCATCACTTCATTTGGATGCAATCGCAATTTCTATAAATGGTGAACACCACCCGCTACCGCCCTCAACGGAGCTCTTGAGAAAGAGATTATTCTGGGATTAACAAGGGAGCCCGTTATAAAAGTTCACATATTGCTTTAATTAAGTGCTGCTTGGTGGGTTGATAGTATCCCGAATTCAATTAAACATCCCATTCAATCATTTAACAAAGACATGTATGGTATCGGTGTTAAATGATTGCCAATACACGAGGAATCCCAGAATTGTAGGAATTTCCGAACGCAGTTTGACGTTTTGACGAAATTCGGTGCAAAATCACCTCCAAAGCAACACCTTGGTTTAATAATGTGTCTGTCGTCATCATCACCTCTTCAGACACACAGCACAAGAATCCGTTGTGTTTGGAGAGCTGCATCAGGATCACACACACGTTTTGTAACCGTTGCCTAACGATTACGCAAACGGTTATGAAAACGTCGAACCGCACCAACTTCCTCAGGCTGCCCCAAACCCACTGTCTCTTCTCCTCTTCTCCATCTCATTGCTTTGCAGAACCTCGTCTGATAAATTGATCAATGTGAAGAATTGACAGTAACCATCGGTGGCTTTAAAAAGCGCCGTGAACAGCCTGCAGATATCCAACACAGAGATCCTCAGTTAAACTCACGGTGATGTGGCGAGCAGTTTATAATGGAGTGGATAAATACACAGCACTCAAGTGTTGCAGTGTTTTACACAAATAGACACTTTATTAAACACCTGATTCGATTGTATAAAGCATAACATCCACATTAAACACGCCATGCAAGTATCTTTGTCCGCACAGGTTTGACAGCTAAGCAGTCCAGTGGAAACGTGCAATAATGTCATAATATCATAATAGTGTTTAGGCTAAATCCATGCGTTCCGAGGCGCACCACGTGTCCAAGTCTCCGGAACTGAAATTAAAACTTCCTTCAAGAATGCGTCAAAAGTTTTTAAAGCGCCCCTCTGCATACCAAATACCCGTGTCCAGGCAGCAACACACCGGCTGCTCTCCTCTCCCAGCACCAACACACACACATTTATTCCTTTTCATCCGTCAAAATTCCCATATTGCCCCTTGCTGATGACATTTCCGCCAAAAGGCACTTGAAAGCCAAACGTCAAGACATGCAAACATTCACACACACATACACGCGCACGCAGACCGAGACACCGGCTCGCGGTGTGCCTGGGTGATGCTGCTGACAAGCCGGGCGAAAGCCTCGCATCAACCGGGAGAAGCGTGCGCCACGGCCGGCGACGTGCAAAGATGGACCCAGGACTGGAAAGCCCAAGGTTCGGTGTATCCAAAGGGCGCTGAGTCTTACCTGGCTGCCGGAGTTTTCTGTCAGGTAATTGAAGACAAAGGACGAGAGTTCCTCATCTAATAGTGGAGCGCAGTCCGCCATCTTCTAGTGAATGAGGAGCCGTGGAGTCAGAGAGCGGAGTATAGCAGGAGGAGGAGCAGTGGGGGAAGGTCTCCTGTAGGGGGCGCGTCTGTTTACAATCCAGGGCATTAAAGACATGCGGTTCTCCAAAGTGGGGTCTGGGGACCTCCAGGGGTCAATGCAGTGGCTCCAGGGGGTCCTAAAATAAAATGAGGATTCATTTAATTTAATTGTGATTCAATAAAGAGAAAATAATTGCCACCAGTAAAAGGTATGTATTACAATACAGTGATTTAAAACTAACGGATGAATGGATGGGTCGGTAGGTATCCTCCACAATATTACCTGTTATTGAAATTATTACTTTTGAGGAAAAAAAGGTTCAAAAGTTCAAAGTTAAACATTGTTTTCACCAAAATGAGGTTTAAATTACAAATCTTCCCACAAAATATGATCCTGTGGTTCACATTGAAAAGTGCAGAGCAAGGCCTGGCAGGTGTTAAATCACGTGTTCTGCATAGGTTAGTCATGTCTACACATCACTATACTACACTGTTAAAACTACACGTATAGGTTAGTCATGTCTACACAACACTATACTACACTGTTAAAACTACACGTATAGGTTAGTCATGTGTACACATCACTATACTACACTGTTAAAACTACACGTATAGGTTAGTCATTTCTACACATCACTATACTACACTGTTAAAACTACACGTATAGGTTAGTCATTTCTACACATCACTATACTACACTGTTAAAACTACACGTATAGGTTAGTCATTTCTACACATCACTATACTACACTGTTAAAACTACACGTATAGGTTAGTCATTTCTACACATCACTATACTACACTGTTAAAACTACACGTATAGGTTAGTCATTTCTACACATCGATATACTACACTGTTAAAACTACACGTATAGGTTAGTCATGTCTACACAACACTATACTACACTGTTAAAACTACACGTATAGGTTAGTCATTTCTACACATCGATATACTACACTGTTAAAACTACACGTATAGGTTAGTCATTTCTACACATCACTATACTACACTGTTAAAACTACACGTATAGGTTAGTCATGTCTACACAACACTATACTACACTGTTAAAACTACACGTATAGGTTAGTCATGTGTACACATCACTATACTACACTGTTAAAACTACACGTATAGGTTAGTCATGTGTACAATCACTATACTACACTGTTAAAACTACACGTATAGGTTAGTCATGTGTACAACAATCACCTATACTACACTGTTAAAACTACACGTAGAGGTTATTCCATGTCTACACATCACTATACTACACTGTTAAACTACACGTAATAGGTTAGTCATGTGTACACAACACTATACTACACTGTTAAAACTACACGTAATAGGTAGATCATGTGTACACATCACTATACTACACTGTTAAAACTACACGTATAGGTTAGTCATGTGTACACAATCACTATACTACACTGTTAAAACTACACGTATAGGTTAGTCATGTCTACAAACACTATACTACACTGTTAAACTACACATATAGGTTAGTCTGTGTACACATCACTATACTACCCTGTTAAAACTACACGTATAGGTTAGTCATGTGTACACATCACTATACTACACTGTTAAAACTACACGTATAGGTTAGTCATGTCTACACATCACTATACTACACTGTTAAAACTACACATATAGGTTAGTCATGTGTACACATCACTATACTACACTGTTAAAACTACACGTATAGGTTAGTCATGTGTACACAACACTATACTACACTGTTAAAACTACACGTATAGGTTAGTCATGTGTACACATCACTATACTACACTGTTAAAACTACACTGAACATAAATAATACAACAATGATTTCCCTTAACATTTAAGGGAAATCCTTTTTGGATGATTTGATCTTAAATGGTGTTTTTAAGACTTAAATCAAAACCAGAATCATCAAACAGAAAACCAAACTGCTTCCTCACAAACTTCAATCATTCATAAATCGGCAACTCCCACTTTTTGATCTCCACCAATATATTTGAAATCCTGTTCAACCAATGAGAATTGTTCTGTTCTGTTTGACTGTATATGCGCTTACCGTCTTCTTCCATTTCAGTTGTACAATGTAACTAAGTATATTTACTCAAGTATAATGTACTTATACTGCACTTAAGTACAAATTAGAAGTATCTTATGCAGCTTTATACTCCGCCTCCCCTTCCTATCCAGTGAACACCATCTCCAGATGTGTTGATTTTGAATGTTTGTGATAAACTGACCTGCACCATGGGTCTGTTGAAGACACAGTGCTGTGGAAACATTTGCACAATTAAATGCTGCAAATCAATCCGTGTGCTCCACTCCCTTTCAACTTCAGTCATCCCAATCACAAACAGAAAGGGCCCGCTCATTCAGGACACATATGCATGTGCTTGAACATCCTCGTTGAACTACTCTGCCTTTGTTTTGAGAAGCCGGCACAGAAACAAGTGTTGGCTGTTGTTGTTGCTGGGCAACTGCAAAACCAACTTCTGTCAGTAGTTTTGCTGCCGTAGTTGATGACATTAGCAGAAGTCTTTGTAACACCATCTATTTCAGTCACACCACTGATGCTTTTCTACTTTTCTGTCTCTTGGGGTTAAGGCCGGACAGAAACAGCCACTAAAAACTTTCTTCACTTGCCGCTTCTCTCAATATCATAAAACCCAAGTGCAGATAATCGTGAAAAGCACCGAGTGCAACATTGCTTCAAACTCCCTGCATGTGAAGGCGAAGCAGCAGTTTGGCTCCATGTGTTGCTGCCTTGTCTGATGGAAACATTTGAGCAGATATTTGCAAAGTGTTTTTGGCATTAAATATAAACCAATAACAGTTTTGATCGGTTTCATGAGTCGTGCAGTTTGCAAGAACACAAGTGCATCAGGGACTGAATGTGGTCCCAGAGTGACAGTGAGCAGGCAGCTCTGTGTCAGCATCACAACATGTAATGGATCAGGGAATGGGTTATATCTGAATGTGGCTTTAGGTTGATATTCATATGTGAATATTTTACAACATTCTTAAAAACGAATCCCACGATATTATTACATCATGCACCAAAACGATGACATGATGCAATATAAACTTTTTTTGCAAAGCGAGATTTAGTTCGATTTGTACGGCACTCTGTTATTCCATTACGAGTTTCCACAATTGCAGCTGATACACACCAGAAGGGGAAATCAAGCATTAGGACACACACGCACGCACGCACGCACGCACGCACGCACGCACGCACGCACGCACGCACGCACGCACTCACGCACGCACGCACACACGCACACACACACTAACTGATTGCAATGTTATCACTGCATTGCAGCACAGGGGTTGTCTGCTCTGTAAGTGAAGACCATAACTGTGTGTCTTTCAAATGCCTGGCTGACAACACTGACTTTAGTACAATTTGTGTGCGCTGCTACTTCTACCTTTGTGAGGACCGGTGTGTTGTAAAGCTTGAGGAGAGTTTAAAAAAATAAGTCAGACAGGTTTAAAAACAAACCCCCCAGGTTAGTCTCATTTGTTAGGAGGAGAAAATAAAGTGGAAGGTAGAATCATTTCCCAAACTGTCTGTTGGAAACATCCTGCCAGGGATGGAAAGAGTACTAGAATATTTTACTCAAGTACATGAGTACTTGAATTACTTTAAAATGGAGTATTAGTAAGTAATGGAGTAATGTACAAGTTACATTTAAAAGAAAAGGGAAAGTTAAGCTACTAAACAAAGTGCATTAACACGTCAGCATACACACGTCACATCAAAGCCGCTACGTCCAAACCAACCATATACTCCGTGCACATCGCAGCACACAGTTCAATATAAAGCAGATTACACAACTAGAAAAGACACAACTTTCAACACTTTCTAATAGAATTAACAGCATAATAAATGTATGAATAAAATAATAGACAATGAAAACACAGATACACACTCATATTAATAAGCAAAAACGCACGAGCAGTGAGTTTACGTTACATTTGTTGCTGTTGCTGTTGCACTCACCTGTCTAGACGTCATCCCACATGCTTATGTTAGCATTTAGCTTGTTAGCCTGACCCAGCATGCACCTGGGCAGGTAACACCGTGGAGTGTGTTAGATTTGGGTCAACCTTTTTTATTTATTTGCTAACCTCATATAATACCCATGATGACGTTATTATTTATCATATCGCATCGTTACAATGACGAGATACCTCACTGATGAGCATCACACACAGTCTACACACAGTCTGTCTACACACTGTCTACACACAGTCTACACACAGTCTGTCTACACACAGTCTACACACAGTCTACACACAGTCTACACACAGTCTACACACAGTCTACACACTGTCTGTCTACACACAGTCTACACACAGTCTACACACAGTCTACACACTGTCTGTCTACACACAGTCTACACACAGTCTACACACAGTCTGTCTACACACAGTCTACACACAGTCTACACACAGTCTACACACAGTCTACACACAGTCTACACACTGTCTGTCTACACACAGTCTACACACAGTCTACACACAGTCTACACACTGTCTGTCTACACACAGTCTACACACAGTCTACACACAGTCTACACACTGTCTGTCTACACACAGTCTACACACAGTCTACACACAGTCTGTCTACACACAGTCTACACACAGTCTACACACAGTCTACACACTGTCTGTCTACACACAGTCTACACACAGTCTACACACAGTCTGTCTACACACAGTCTACACACAGTCTACACACAGTCTACACACTGTCTGTCTACACACAGTCTACACCCAGTCTACACACAGTCTACACACTGTCTGTCTACACACAGTCTACACACAGTCTGTCTACACACTGTCTACACACAGTCTACACACAGTCTACACACTGTCTGTCTACACACTGTCTACACACAGTCTACACAGTCTGTCTACACACAGTCTACACACAGTCTACACATAGTCTGTCTACACACTGTCTACACACAGTCTACACACAGTCTACACACTGTCTGTCTACACACTGTCTACACACAGTCTACACACTGTCTACACACAGTCTACACACAGTCTACACACAGTCTACACACAGTCTACACATAGTCTGTCTACACTACACACAGTCTACACACAGTCTACACACTGTCTGTCTACACACTGTCTACACACAGTCTACACACTGTCTACACACAGTCTACACACAGTCTACACACAGTCTACACACAGTCTACACATAGTCTGTCTACACACAGTCTACACACAGTCTACACACAGTCTACACACTGTCTGTCTACACACTGTCTACACACAGTCTACACATAGTCTGTCTACACACAGTCTGCACACAGTCTACACACAGTCTACACACAGTCTACACATAGTCTGTCTACACACAGTCTACACACAGTCTACACACTGTCTGTCTACACACAGTCTACACACTGTCTGTCTACACACTGTCTACACACAGTCTACACATAGTCTGTCTATACACAGTCTACACACTGTCTGTCTACACACTGTCTACACACAGTCTGCACACAGTCTACACACAGTCTACACACAGTCTGCACACAGTCTACACAACAGTCTACACACAGTCTACACACAGTCTACACACAGTCTGTGTGCACACTTGGTTTTCCTGTGCAATGAAAGATTGTTTGGTGCACCCACAAAGTGGTTTAGATGACGTGTTATTCTGTCAGACGTCATTGAGATGTATTTATGTCGCTATTAAAATAAAACATTTTGTGGATGAACTATAGAAGAAGAGACAGAAATACAGGAAGTGTGTGTTTCTGCATATTTCTAAAAAGTGAGGAAGTGTTTATGAGAGAAGGAAATGTGTGTGTATATTTGTGATGATACTTTAACAAACAGAAGTAGAGAGCCCCCCCCCTCTTGATGACACTACAGGTATTAAAGATATCCATCTAAATTAAAAACATCACAATGGATCTCAGAATTTGTTTCTACTTGTCACATTGCTGCAATAAAAAGATACACGAAACAGCTGCTCATTAAATGACATGTACAGTCAAGCCTGTTGAAGACAGACACATTCTTCAACCAGGAAATAGACCAGAATGCAATGCAGGTACGCTGCACGTCTTGTGAGTAAATGAGAAGTTGACTCTACTTATCTCTGCTGTTGTGCGACCACAGCACACAACACTCCTGCTTTAATCAAATGCATAAATCATCATGTCGATTTCAAAACCTACTGCCCTACATATCTCTCCATCATCACATCAGATTACTTTTCTCTCGTGCTTTCCAAATACTTTATTGCCCAACAATAGAGAGAAGAGGCGGCGTGTTGGTAACTTACCAACCAGCTATGTGTTCGTGTTGTCTGGTCGTCGGTGGCCTCAGAAGAAGACGCCAGCGTTATTGAAATGCCAACGAGCTGTGATGTCCTCTTCCTCTGTTACTACATTTTATATTTACAATGCAGCCCTTCAGCCAGCCCTTTGGTCCAGACAGATGCCAGCGAGGTCAGACGCAGAAGAACCTTCCACTTCTGAATGATCAGGAGGTTAAAGGTCAGAGGTGAGATACAGCGAGATGGGAGAAAGGTTTGTGCACAGCCTAACAGAAGAAGAAGAAGAAGAAGAAGAAGAAGAAGAAGAAGAAGAAGAAGAAGAAGAGGAGTTCTCTCTTATAAAATACGCTCTAAACTAAGTATATTAACATATTAACTCCTTGGGGAAACATCTCCCGACCACAAACAGCTACGTGCTCTTTTTATATTTAGTTATCTCTGTGTACAAACTATAAAAAGAAAGATAAGAAGGAGAGACAAAGAAACAGCCGTGGGGGCTCACAAAACAAATGTCCCAACAGAAAACTCCACTCAAGATGACAAACAGGCTCTAAGCTGCAGACGCCCGGGCAGCGTTAGTGGCTCAGTATATCACACGGAGCTGCAGCAGACCACCACAAGCATTGAAAACAATCCAGATATTTTAACTGTAAGCTGAGATGATGTGTGTTTTAGCAGCATCCAGAGCATCCAAGCTGACATTTGAATAATGTTCAGAGCTCAGGGTCCAGTCACACATCCAAACACAGGCTGCGAGCTAAGGTCAGACACTCACCGAGCAGGGCCGGTATGTGTCCGGTGCTCTGACAGACAAGTACAGTATTTCATAAGTGGACATTCCAACAATATTTCACGTTTCATCCTCAGTTTTCTGCTGATCAAAAAGTAAATCTGTGTGTAAACACGCAAACAAATAAGTGTTTTATGTTGTCAGGATTCTTCAACACATTTGTTTTGGGTCATTTCCATCTTCTCAGTGAATAAAACAAATGTTTTTGTATTATTAAAAACAACTAGATATCTATTAATTTACAGAATAATTATGGATTAGAATCTAATTTGATTAAATATTTAGAAATAATGCATGTAAGGCAAAAAAAAATATTATAAGTAAAATACTTTATTGTTAAATATGTAAAACAGCTGGTAAATGATCTATTATTTGAAAGAGATTCAGCAGATCAAATGATCTGGTCATTCCTATAATCAGGGAGAGTTCACCCCCCCCGCATGATCCAGGATGAGTCCAAAACCAAGTCTGCACATTAGATTATGAAATACTGTATTTTATGTGCAAAGTACATTTCTTTCTCCACAGCGGGTCACAGAAGGTCCAAAGAGGGAGTTAATCTTCCAAAGAGCAGGAATGTCTAGAGTAAATGTCACGGCACTGTGTCCAAACGCTTGTGTTGTATGTGTCCTGTGAACGAGTGGACATGATTCTTAGAGGAAACTAAAAACATTTGGATTCATCCTCTAGATCAGGGGGGTCAAACTAATTTTAGTTCAGGGGCCACATGCAGCACAGTTTGATCTCAAGTGGGCCGGACCAGTGACATCACAGCATGATAACCAGTAAATAACTGCAAGAAAGTACAAGTACATTGTGAAGATGTTCAAACTTAATCTTTTTACAAAACTTTATGAACAACCTGACATTTCTTAAGAATAAAAGGTGCAATTTCAACAATAGTATCAGTTCATCATTTACACATGTGCGTTACAACGTACAGATCAGTGTGTCTACAAAAGGCACAACACATTTAGTCACAGGTATCTGGAACAGTATTTTACTTTATGATAAAACAACTAATTTTTACACTTTGCAAAGTCATCCCGCGAGCCGGATTGGACCTTCTGGCGGGCCGGTTTTGGCCCCCGGGCAGCATGTTTGACACCCCTGCTCTAGAAATATAAACATCCAACTAAACGTATATCAAACTTATGGCTACATATGTATCATCCTTACAACGTAGTCAGTCCCATCTTGTTAGCAGCATGATGATGCGCTGCTATAGTCACTCATGATAATTCAACACATGCATTGAACACAGTCCAAACCTTCTCACTACAACAGATCAACACCAACTAAATACTGTACGACACCATACAAACTATTATCGTGAATCATCTGCAGAGCTTGTGAGATGTGAGCCAACAATTTAAATGTCCCTCAGCCACCTGGAGACAGGGGTGTCCACAGCAATTTCCACACAATTATCGGTCAATTATGTTGACTGACAAACCTACGCAGAGCAACATGGCCATTCTAAGGCCGCACTACAAGCCATACAGGAGTCACAACACAATCCGTCAAAATAAATCAATTGAGGAAACAAGTTGAGTTTACACCTATGTGTTGACTCTCATGCTCTGCAGATCAAAGAGTCAGTCAGTGAGTGTCTGAAAGATCCAAATATAACCACCCAGGACAGCGGAGCACATTGGTACATACCAGTCTCGACAGGCAGCTGTTGCATGTTTAAGGTGCCCCATGTATCCTTGAGGTATAACAATGAATTTCCTTTCTCAGAAAACCTTTGCAAAGTCGAAATTTTAAATATGAATTGCAAAGATGTCATTGTTTTTGCTCCATTCTTCTTCTTCATTGCCTTTGTTAACACATTGTGACATTTGTCGGTGCGTAACTCCGGCTCACTGTGTGTATGTTTGCATGATACAAATATAATGCGGAGCCGCTTGTAAAAACATTGTTCCTTGGGGGTAATAGTGGTGAACTCCACAGGGTAAGGCATTGTTAACATACAGTATTTGCATCAGTTGCTTTGGTAATGATGTAGGTGTGCACACATTACACTTTCAAATACAAGAGCAACAATACAGCAACAACATTAAACATTAAAACGTGTCAAACAAGTTAAGAATTTAAAGGGTTAATACTTTGACTTATTTACCTAAAAGTCCCATTTTAAAAGGCACAACTTGCATTGTTAGATCTCAGGTCTTATTGCTACTTTATTATTACTACATATATTTATATATATATATATATATGTTAACGTGTCTCAGGTAGACCGACGTTAACGTGTCTCAGGTAGACCGACGCTAATATGTCTCAGGTAGACCGATGTTAACGTGTCTCAGGTAGACCGATGTTAACGTGTCTCAGGTAGACCGATGCTAATGTGTCTCAGGTAGACCGATGCTAATGTGTCTCAGGTAGACCGATGTTAATGTGTCTCAGGTAGACCGATGCTAATGTGTCTCAGGTAGACCGACGCTAATATGTCTCAGGTAGACCGATGTTAACGTGTCTCAGGTAGACCGATGTTAACGTGTCTCAGGTAGACCGATGCTAATGTGTCTCAGGTAGACCGATGTTAATGTGTCTCAGGTAGACCGACGCTAATATGTCTCAGGTAGACCGATGTTAACGTGTCTCAGGTAGACCGACGCTAATATGTCTCAGGTAGACCGATGTTAACGTGTCTCAGCGTTTGCGTTGAGGTGATATATATAGATATCTATATCTATATACTGTCAGGTAAATTAATCCTGATTTGTATTAATCCACACTGGAAAGACTATCACATGTATTTGTCTACCTCAATCAATATGTATTACGACACTACGAATATGTTTCTGCACTATTATGTATTTTCTGCACAATTATGTATTTTCTGCACAATTATATATTTTCTGCACTGAATGTATTACAAACATAATAGGGGCACTTCCCCTTTAAGAGTAACAGGTCAACAAACCATCACTTCCTGACTGCTGACGGAGGAGCGTGTAGGCGCCAAACTGGGACCAATGAGGAGAAGGTCAACGCCTACTCCATGTATTAGATGCGATGTTTTCAAACGTTTGGGCACGCTTGGAGCGGGACCGTCAGACAGTTAACTGGGGTTTTTAGAGCGTTCAGTCTGTGGAAACGGCGAAGTGAAAAGTGTCCTCAGCTGAGAATATTTTCTTTGTTTGACTTATCACGTTAAATAAATATATCGATTGCACCAGAAGATTGCTGTTTTGATTCGACATTCAAGCTCCGAGTTCTTCAACTTTTTCCACCCTTTAATACACACATATATATATATACACATATATATATGTGTATATATATATGTGTGTGTATATATATATGTGTGTGCATATATATCTATATGTATATATATCTATATGTATATAGATATATATATTTCAGCTTGAAGTTCTCCGATGGTTCGAACATTCTTTGCTGCAGGAATCACACAGAACGGAGCATCAACAGTTACATCCGGGAGTTTATTAATGTAAACTTTCCATTCACTGGACCAAGTAACGTTTTCTCATCCGCTTCATCACGTTGAGAAAGTCAGAATTGCAAATAGAATCCAGACATGCAAATGTCGGGGGACGTTTTTGGCAGATATTCAAATCAGGAGTTGAATATCAAGCAAAGGGTAGTTTCCTCTTTTCATTATGAGTTGTTGTTGTTGTTGTTGTTGACCTCCTTTTGAAACAGTATTGATGCAAAAAACAAACATTTGCTCCCAGACTCACCACTTACCTCTGCCTCCCACTGAGAGGTTCCTAAAGATGAACAGATTTGCATCTCTCATCCTTAAAGGCATCTCGCAGAGGACATTACTGAATGAAGAGCGCTCTGATTTATGGCAGTGTTTAATTCAAGGCAGAGGGGATCATTGACATGTAACTGGAGGATTTCATTACTTGGTTGGCCAATCTGGTAGAAGGCCGCAGGAAGTATTGTGCAGAGTGAATCTGACTGAAACAGGTATTAATGTATTCTGTGTGGTGTGTCCACTGTGCTCATGCTTGTTCAGCCATTTTCTTACGCACTCAGTCGCTTCTTCACTCAATTATTCTTTGATTTGCTCGCTCAGGCAGTCGCTCTGACAGCCGGCTGACCTTGACCTTTGCACTACTTAACTCTGAGTGTCATGTGTGTCCACTCACATAGTGGTGCATCGGCACACAGCTGTGTTGACCTCAACAAGACAATTACTTCAATACTCGATGACAAAGGTTTTTTTGTGAAATGAGCAACAAATACAAAATTAAATAAAATGTGTTTTATATATGATGTAAAAATGGAAATATTAGCCATAAACATCACATCACAAAGAATAATGCAGTCTCATAAATGTTTGTGATGCAAAATCAAGTTTATCAGACGGCTTTAAAAATCATTACAAATTTGAGAAATCAGTTTTTCTGTCGGGTCGCCACCTCTGATGGACTTTTCAACACATTCATGGCACAACACTCTACACTCACAGAATGATGGTGTTTACGTGTCTGTGTGGGGAGGTATGTGAGGGCTGAGCGTGTTGTGATTGGTGCGCTCACAGGTGCACGGGGCTGACATGGAGAGGCTGATGTGGGGCAGAGCAGTGGTGTGCGCGGAGAACGAAGGGAAGATACTAGTCTACTGCTTGGTCTTGGTCTCGGGCAAGGAGAGGGGAAAAGTTGAGGGATCAGCCGACATCCCGCAGGAGCTGTGAGTGATGTAGAGGGAAGGAGATGGAGCTCAGCACACGTGGCACGCTGCACCCGCTGGTCGCTGCAGGATAGAGGGACACGCTTCTGAAGAGTTGAACCTGAACCAGAGACGCTCCAAGCACAGTCAGACAATTGAGATCCATTTTAGAGTTTGTAGGCTATTACAGACGGTTCATCAAATACTTTTTTTTGAAAAAAATTGCTAAGTCATTAAAATAACTCATGAGAGAGCTGGGGGCGACACTCGCACTTATAGGAGTGTAAGGAAAGAGCATAAAATAAGGTGTGAGGAAAAATGGTTTTAAAAACTTGACTAAATAAAGACTTTTCTCCTTCTGTTTCAATTCTTTCAACCCTTAGAGATCATTGAAAGGGAAATATTATTTAAAAAAACTCACTATTGCAATGCTTGTACACATTTATTTGGGTATCTGGAGCGTGTCACAATCTGCTTGTTCTTTGGTTTCCTGTTTTATTTTGAAGTGTTCACTCCCCCTTATTATATGTCTAGTTGTACTTCCTGTCTGTGTGTTTACCCTCCTCCTCTGATTGTTAATGTGTTCCTCCTGTGTCCATTTACTCTGCCCTTGTGTTTTTGCCTTTCTCCCCCAGCTCTGTCTTGTTCCCTCGTTTGGTGTCTGTGTATTTATCCCTGTCTGCCCCACTGTGTTTTGTCGGATTGTCATAGATGTTCTGCTCGTGTTCTGCTCGTGTTCTGCTCGTGTTCTGCTCTACCCTTGATTGGTTTGTGTTTTAGATTTTGGCTTTGTTTTAATAAAGCTCACTTTTTGTTATTATCCTTGTCTGTTGTACTGCATTTGGGTCCTCACCTTTTCCACTGCGTGACAGAGCGCATACCAACCCACAAACTGTCACAACCCAGTCAGGTTATTGTTCGCTGCCTCGATCAGAAAACACTGGATTCAACAAGCTGTTCAGGTTTAGGTTCCCTCCCTGTGTCACAGGCTCGTTAGACAGCCGCTCATCTGAGTATCTCCACCCACGGCTTAAGAACTACCTTTGCAAAGGTGTGCCAATCTTTTTCTCGCAAGCCAATCAAAGCAGACTGATCTTTTTCGGGAGGGGACAGGTGCCAAAACAGAGCGTTTCAGACCAAGGATGAGAAACTTCTCGAGCCCTCGGCCTCTGCAGTCCTTCTGTGTCCGGCGACACAATACCTGGAAAAAAAAGGCATTTCTTCCTGTAAGTGGTGTGTACACAACGAGATATCTGTTTAACATTCACCTGCAGACACAGATGCTATTTCCGAGCTCCTTGGTGTGTGAAGAGGCTGCATGTAGCACTACCTGTTGGCAGCAGCCTGCAGGCTTCTCATGTGGCCTCTTGTGAATCCGTGCTATGATTTATGATATAAATTATGAAATGATCTGGATTCAAAGCCAGACTCTTTTCCAAGTCACTGTAACATCCCAGCCTGAGATGCTTATGAAAGGTCTGGATGTGAACAGGCCCTGTAAATAGATTGTATCGGGTATGGCCTCTTCACATAGTGACCTATCAATGACTGACGCTGTATTAATAACCCATCATGTGATGTTCGCCATTTACATCGTCGTGTCTGTCGTCTGTGTTCGCACTTGCAGTGATTTAAGATGGCGGAGCTATGTGGTCGCTGATGCTGATGGATGACAACGTCACGCACACACACCTGTTACAAATTAAAACTAAAACTAAATGTGGAGCAGGATGTATTGAGCCACGGTGTACCAGATGTCTTTTATTAGAGTCCATAGATTGCCAACAGGTTTTCATTTCACCAACACTTCACCGGCTCTTTCCACTAATTAGTTACCCCCTTGTTCTCAGGTGGACTCTCTGCTACAGTTGCTGCTGTGTTGGACTTTGTCTCCCTGACGGGACAGTGCTGTGATGTGCTGCCAGATGACTAACATGAAAAAGCTCAGTCTGAGCCTCGAACGTGTCCATGCGTCATAAAGTACCCAATGTTTCACTTCATATTGCAGACAGTTGTTTTCCATGCCATAGATATACGTTAATAATTGTTTTTTAAAGTCTGAAGTGAGGTATGATAATACAGTACAGTTAGAATAACACACACACACAGCTATATCAACATGGATGGATTACTGAACAGGCCTACCAGGCTCTGGCCCAGGGGCCCAATGTGTCAGGGGCCACTTGGTCTCCACCTACAAAATGTCACTCAAAGACACACGAACCAGCCAGGAAGAGACTTAAAATGACGAAGAAAAAGATATGCAAAACAGCTGTGAAGAAGCACAAAGACACTCACAGCGACTATGAAAAGGGCCAACACAACCACAAAGAGACACAAAATGGCTATAAAGAGACTCAACATAACAATAAAAAGAAGCTTAACAACTATAACGTCTGTGGTTCTTGCTCCTATATGTAGGAGAGGTGGTGGGTCCTTTTGCACGTCCATTGTCTCGTAATCAGCGCGTATATATCACAAGTGTACCTGCATCTCGACACTTATCGTCAGGGCCATCATTGGGTCTGTCATGTGGTACCACAAAGACATGTCGACCCCTCAGAGCCTCCTTGGTTCAGTGGCTGAATATGTGCGCAAGAAGACAAAGTGTTCAGAAGACATTTTATCAGTAGGCTGTAAATAAAACATGGATATGAAAAATGAACTTTGCATTAACTGTCTTCACTTATAGAAGCATGACTTTGGAACTGAACATAATTTGAAGAAAACATTTAAAACTAAGTTGGAGGCCAATAAACTGAACGTGCACACATCTTCTAAAGGTTGTTGCAGAGTAACACAGCTACACATCTCCTGCTAATCTCTAATTAGAAAAATCCAAAACCATTTTTACCCTCCCAATTCGGCCACTCTCCTTTTTCTCGCCCATACCATCAACATCCTATGTGCCCAAAACTAGGACAGAAAAACACACCACTAGATGGTAGTTTTAAAAAATAAGGCTTTAATGTTAATGTTTGTGTTGTTAAGGGCCAAGGTCCAGATTTAATACATTTAGTTCCCACCCACTGATCTTAAAAGGCACTTTGACGTGATAAAAGTGCACATTAAAAATAATCGTTTTCTTGTGAGTGAATAGGGTATGTGTGTGTGTGTGTGTGTGTGTGTGTGTGTGTGTGTGTGTGTGTGTGTGTGTGTGTGTGTGTGTGTGTGTATGTGTGTGTGCGTGTGTGTGTGTGTGTGTGTGTGTGTGTGTGTGTGTGTGTGTGTGTGTATGTGTGTGTGCGTGTGTGTGCATGACGACTGCTTACAATATGAATCTCAGCCCATTAACCAAATATTGTTCTAAAGACACAATAGTCTGCACATTTGTCTTTACACACATTATGTAATTGCAAGCTGAGGCAACACACTTCAATGAAAAACATACAAACAAGCTTTATTGTTTTACCTGACATTGTCTTTTGTAAACATTTATATGGTGTGCTTCTGCCTTCAAGTGCTGCTGGAAAAGGTTGGTGGTCAAGTGCACATGAACAGCCCTGCAGACTGAAGCATGCAACCAGGAAAATGGCAGTGCTCAATGGTAATTAAATTGCAATGATGTGGTGCTGAGAAGATGTACAACATGATAACATGGTCCGTTAGGATGGTGCTCATGCATGGATGGAATGGTGGCCAATAAAGCTTCAATGATATTACTGATGCTCTTCTGCTCGTATTCATACTGCTGCTGCAGCACTAACTGGCTCTGAGGTGGTTTAACCCGTTGTAATGTACTGTATTTTATTTGAGTAATATCAGTGGGTCATTATCTTATGACAGAATATTGAATGACTCTTTTCAGAATCAGAATCAGAATCTGGTTTATTACATTGAAGGAATTTGCTTTGGTCAATTGATGCAAAGATGAAGGAACATAATTAATAAAAAGAAAAAGAAAAGAACTATCTACAAGGTAACTGTTAGGCAGGAATGTGCACTTATATATTTTAGGGGATATGCAAATGTTCACAGTATTAGGAATAAAAGAATATGCAATGGACAGAGATAATAGTCCAGAAAGACGTGCGTTCATTTAACACATATATACATAAAATTAAGATTATTTATCTGCAAATTACATTTACATTAAGAAGAAATCCCCACGTTTGCCACATTTAAAGGCATCACGTTGACTCAAAATGACCAAAAACTAATTAAATAAACTATAAAAGCTTGACAGAAGAGGAAACCCCCTTCAGAGGCAAGAGAAAATACTAAATCAGTTTTTCAATTCGAATTGTAGAATATCGGTCATATTTTCAACTACAGAAGCTATAAATAACCGCTTTCTGCAGCACCTGAAGGCAGCATTAAAACGAGGAACACTGGTCTGACCTTCAGCCGCTCCTCAGCAGGAGTGGCTGTTTACATCCCTGCACTTCATAACTCACTTCAGCTGCAGACTGCCAGCAGCTCTTCACACACGTACTTCCTCTCTTTTAAAATCCATTTTTCCAGCTACATGTGTCGTCAGCTACAATTAGATGAAAAATAAAACCTTGAAGCCGCTTGTCTTATTCTCTCCTCTGATTGGTTAATAAGAGGTGAATCCCAGGCCAAGGATTAGTTCACTTTGCCCAGGGCTCCACATATTCATACATGAAGAATAATAATATTCTGTATATGTGGAGTATAAGGACGCCCACACATGCACACACAAAGCCCGTGGTCGTACTGCATGTGCTGACTTGACAGTAAACATACAATGAGTTTTTCACATTCACAAATGCTGTAGATCCACATTCTTAAAGGGTAGAACTGTGACACACACACACACACACACACTGAATGCATGCAGTAGAGGCCTACGTCATGTCAACCATAAACACATGTGCATTTTGATTACGGGCGAAGCTACAGCTACATCTTTTGATTTTGCTTACAAGTAAGAACAATCACATCAGTATTCATGGCGGCGTACGGTCGAGCGGTCATTCACTCACCGGATGGGGGTTCGATCCCTGCAGAGAGTGTGGAAGTGTCCTTGAGCAAGACTCTGCACCCCGTGCTGCTCCTGGTGAGCAGGTTGGCACCGGGCACGGCAGCCTCTGCCATCGGGGTATGAACGTGTGTGTGGATGGTTCTATGTTTGTATCCACTCTTTGGTTGTGCTCTCCTAGTTGGTCTTCACACGCATGCACACTCCTACGTGTCCCCGTGTATAACACAAGCTAAAAGCAACAGAAGCATATTTACTGGTGCTACTTTAGTTATGTAGTCTTATCAAACCCTCTTGAATATATTTGCATGAAAGCAGTTGACGGACACTCGCTCTGAATCACTTTTAGTTTTGCCAAAAGTTCAGGAATTTGCCTAAAACTTGTGCAGCATGTTAATGTGAGCATAACTAAAGTGAACATGTCTGTTGCTCCATCAACGCCGGGTATCTTTTATTTGCTGAGCTCAACCGCTCTCTCCCTCTCTCTCTCCCTCTCTCCCTCTCTCCCTCTCTCTCTCTCTCTCTCTCCCTCTCTCCTCTCTCCCTCTCTCCCTCTCCCTCTTTCTCCCTCTCCCTCTCCCTCTTTCTCCCTCTCCCTCTCCCTCTTCTCTCCCTCTCCTCTCTCTCTCTCTCTCTCTCTCTCTCTCTCTCTCTCTCTCTCTCTCTCTTCTCTCTTCTCCTCTCTCTCTCTCCCTCTCTCCCTCTCTCCCCCTCTCTCCCCCTCTCTCCCTCTGTGTGTCTGCTAATACACTTTTCTACCTCGTCTCATTAAATGTTTCATTCATGTTTCCATCCTCTCTCTCACATGTCTCTCTCTGGTCCCATTGGTTGTTGCTGCCTGACACTAAACAGCAGTGATAATGATGCAATTCATTTGCACCGAAACAACATTATATTCCAATTACAAGTGCAGCACATAACTCCAGCGATCCGTGAACACTGACACCAGGGAGGAAGCCCCGTCTGCATCAAGAACAGACTCAAACAGCATTTACACCATCATGGAACATTACAACTGTACACCAAAGTGTTATCTGCATCACTTCCAGTTCAGGCGCGTTTCATAAACAACCATCAATTCTCCAATAACAATGTGATTAATCAAACTTTAATAAAAGGCTAATATCAGCCTCATATATTAACATCTAATAAAACTGTCAAGAGGCATTACACAGAGTTACACACAGCAACGCAGACAGACAACATCCTCTATCGATGTATACTATTGTAAGCCATGTCTTGTTTGTAGTTTTCAATCAGTGCCGTGACCTATTTCATAGGCGGGTCATGTGTTTATTGATCAACCCCAACTGTGTCAAAGCTGGCGCTCAATAAACACACTGTTAAACTGTTCTAAGCTTAGTTCAAACTTTTTCTTGTTTTTCTTTTTTCTTTTTGCCGTTTTAGTTGCTAAGTTCATTTAGCTGCTTGACCTCCATTAGCGACGACGATTAACTTGTGTGAAGGCCTTTATATCAGAACATCTGACGTGTTCTATTACTCCTTCATTTATCCATCTTTAACACAAGAAACCACAGCAGGAGAAGTCAGGCAACATCTCGGGTCGGTGTCTAGTATTCAACTTCCTTCATATGTGTCAAGCTGTCGATTGTTTTACATCTTAAACAATCAATGTTGACGTCTGAACTGATCCTGCAATGTGCAGTATGTCTTGTTCTCTTGAGCTTTATATCACTTTTTGAATCCACATTTCAAAGGAAGGTGTTTTGTTTCATGTCTGTGAAACATTCTGTGGGTTTAAGGTTTGGATTCTGGGTGGAGGTTGGAATTAGGTCAGGTTTAAGGTCATGTGGTTGGAGTTAGGCATGTAGCTGGGATGCTTAATGTCACAGTCAGTGACTAGGGAATACATCATATCAACGAGGGACCTCACACACTGTGCAACCTTTTGTATGTGTTTGTTTTGAAGGTAGTGGCTGCTTAATGTCTTCTCCATCTCTCCTCTTAATCTTCCTCCCCCTTTCCCCCGATTCAGCCTCTTCCTGACTTCCTCTTTCCTTATCAATCCTCCTCCTCTTCCTCCTTTACGCTTCAACATCATCTGCCTCATTATAACCTCATCTTCATTCATCTTTTCTGCTCCTCCTCTGGTTCCCTTCCCCAACACCTTCTTCACCTTCTCCGCCTCTTTCTGTTTTCTTATCCTCTCCTCCTCATGTTCTCCTTCCTTCCCTCTCTCAGCATTCATTACCATATCTCCTTCACCACCTCATTCACCTCCCACTCCTGTAGCTCTCCATCAGAACCTCCTTTTCCTCTTTTCTTTAGCGTCTCATCATTACCATCATCCTCAGTTTCTTTATTACCGCTACACCTCTTTCTCTATGTCTCACACACATCCACCCACAGGTGACAAACGTGCAGTGTTTTTTAAAATATCCTAATTTATATGCTGCCTCACTGAGGCCATTCCACTTCCTGATAAAGAGAGGAGCTCAGTTCTTTCACGCTATCTGCAAATTCAACAACTTCCACAGCAAACTTCTCTTTTTAATCACCTTTTGTTCCAACTTTTCACTTCAGCCTCTGAGCCTCATCATGACAAACTCTGTAGCTGGGAAAGAGCTCAGGAGTGAAGTATTGTTTGTTCAAAAGTCAAAGGTTATAGCATTTAAGACCTAAAATATAACACAAGTTTAAAATGATCCTGATGACTTACACCTAGCTTGTGTGGACGTTATTTGAACCCATGAGTCAAAAGCCTTTTTCCATCAATATGGAAGCGAAATGCTCTGCCACAAGATATTCAGTTTTGTCAGGACTATATTTAGTCCAGCACATTGCCAGGGACCTATGAAACATTGTGCTTTTACGATGAAGAATAACACCTTGCAGCCTCTGCAGTGGGCTGTAAGTGTGCTGGTGTCGGAAATCTTATTCACTTGAGTGTCCTTCAATCCAAGTTCAAAACATTAAAAATGACCAAAGATGGGAGTTCAGTTGACATGCACTGGCAGCGATGAAACATCCCACTGTCTCTATATTTACTCTCTTTAGGCCAACATGTTTCAAGGCCTTATGAGCGGA
>NC_041364.1:2056285-2058785 GCF_900634415.1 Cottoperca gobio
GTGTGGACGTCGACGACATGGTGAACTGTTGCTTTTCTAAAGCTTACTGATTAGCTTGGTTTCCACTCGAGTTCAACAACCCTTAGCTTTTGATTCTACCTTTATGTCTTTGGGTGTTAACACAATAACTTTGGACCTTTTCTGTGTGATGTAAACTTTCATTTTTAAAACAAAGAAATGTGTGAATAGACTTCAATTCCTAGAAAAGGCAGAAAAAACAACATGCAGCTGATCTCAGGCAGCTCAGAAGGTCGCTGGTCTCTCCCTGTCTTCTTCTAAATCACACCTCACAGTCCACTCTTTGGATTTTAACGGCCTAAATAATGACACTCTTTATTTCACTATCTCTCGCCCGGTCCCCCTCACCTGTCTGTCTCTATTGTCTACTTTCTGTCTTCCTGCCCCAATCGCCTTCCTCCTGAAATCCCCTGCAGAGGAATCGATAAGCTATCAGACCATGAAGACTCCCAGACTCTCTCGCTCTCGCTGTATGTCATGCTGTGTCAATTGGCTATCAGCCTGCCACTGACAGTGTCTGTGCTCTTCATCCTGTCGGTGTGTGTAAGTGTGTGTGTAAGTGTGTGTGTAAGTGCTGTCAAAACTAAATCCAACATTTGATTGAAACAAACAAAACATCCATCACTCACTTATGTCAACGTGTAAATGTGTGTGTGTGTGTGTGTGTGTGTGTGTGTGTGTGTGTGTGTGTGTGTGTGTGTGTGTGTGTGTGAAATGCAGCGAGAGAGAGAGAGAGAGAGAGAGAGAGCGATGCTGACAATGAAGAGAAACGCAAGATGAATAGGAAAGAGAGAAATCCTGAAAGGAATGAATACAGTAAATAGAGAGGGAGAGAGAAACGAAGGAGAGAGAGACGTTACCGAAGAGAGAATAAATGAAAAGTGAGAAGAGGGAGAGAAACAGAGAGATCGCTGAAAAGAGGTCAGGCTGTTGAGAAAAGCACAAAGTCGGGTAAAGCTGAAGCATAAGCATGAAGCATGTGTGTGTGTGTGTGTGTGTGTGTGTGTGTGTGTGTGTGTGTGTGTGTGTGTGTGTGTGTGTGTGTGTGTGTGTGTGTGTGATGACAGGAAAGAGGTTTGGGGCTTAAGACGCTGCACACGACACGTATCAGCGAACACTTGTTACGTGACTTCTAACGAGACCCAGTAATGAGCACATGACTGTCTGACGCTGCTTCAGAAGCTTCTTCAACACATGAAGAGTGAAAACAAAGATCTGTGCTCATATTCATCTTGATGCATCAGCACAAATCGCTGCTCCAGCACAGACTGTACCCATATCTGAAGTCTGTGTGAACCAATCTCTGCCCTGAAACGCGCCACATGAAACCACACACACACACACACACACATACACACAGACAGTTTGGCGTATGTTGAGGATGAGGGTAAGAAGACGAAGGTGCAGAGAGAGGGGTGGGATTCAAGAGTGGTGGTGTCGCGGTGTGGAGGGTTTCACTTCCTGCACAGTGAAGTATGAGGTTGAAGAGCAAGCTTGACTTCTGTCTCACTGTGGTGGCCACATGAAGAACCCTGCATATCAATGCAGAGACAACACATTCTGGACGCTCCATTAACATTCAGTGTCCAGCAGGACGGGGGGGGTGACACGCACACACACACACACACACACACACTCCCAAACATGTACCCATGTAAACACATTAATAACTACGCTCGCACACAGAGCCTGTAAAAGATCCCTGCACATGTCCAAGCACATATTCATCATGAAAGAATTTGGCTTACTACCCGTATTACATCACAGCAGTAACATCTCTCCTGTCAACAGCACCCCCGCTTGGTTGGTAAGGGGGGAACAATGAATGGGACACGTTCTACACACTACAGCACGGGTGTGTCAATATCTTCTGAGTGCAATCAACAAGACACCACTCGTTTTCAATCTGCTGATGGGGTTAGGATATTAACTGCCTACAGGGTGTGAGTGAAACACTAACAATGAGTCAGAGTTGATCTGAAGTTGTTTCTTCATCAACTTGTCACCTGATGCTCCCTGCGGGCAGGTCTCAAATCTGTGCTTACAGCAATTAATGCAGATGGTTGGATCCATCTCTGCGAGCGTCCGACAGAACTCCAGATCAACAGTGTGCAGGTGAATTTGGACAATTATGACTTGTGTGTAATAGTTTGTTCCCACTTTAGGAATGTTTTGCACACGGAAAACAAAACGCCTGCGAGCTGAAAAACACATGAAGTCGTTGAAAACATCAGCTGCAGAAATGTAGCTTTTTTTCACTGCAATACTTCCAAGAGGAAGTGAGTATAGCTCACACGATGAACTTTGATCTTCTTGGCTACTACGACTGCTGGTTATGACTACCTGCAACTATAGAAAGATGATGCAATCTAAGTAATATAAAGCTTACATTGTTACAGTAAGCTGTTACTAGAGGGGTAGTAATTCATTCATTAATTCCCTTTATATGGTATTGTGATAATATTATCATATCAAACATGTT
>NC_041364.1:2063785-2096285 GCF_900634415.1 Cottoperca gobio
TCAAAGGTTAGCGTTGCTTTGATCTGTACGGGAGGCCGAACTAGATCAAATGTAAATGACACATTAACATGATGGACATCTTGAAGTTGCCATACATCCACAATGTGTAGCGAGCAGCGAATGAATCTGCATCTTATCTTGAGTCGCGTTGTGTCCTCTACGAGCTGCTCTGTTCATCACATACATCACATATCTTCTGCTTCAAATCCAGAGCTTTTAATTACTCCTGAGTTGCATCAAGAAACGGTGACACTTTCGTACCCCTTGTGACAAACGGTGCACGTGTGGCGTGGACAGAAACTCGACCACCTCGTGCTTCAGGTGATGATGAAGCTAAAGCTTTGAAAACAAGCAGACGTCGTCTTCAACTGAAACCACAGGAGCCTGGAGCTTTACTTCAGCAAACCAGAAGACATCTCACAGGAATAAGGAGATTACAGAGGCACTAAGAACAGTGAGAGATAATTGTAATCTCAATTCTGAGTGACAAAATCATGCTTCTTGTTTAATCCAGTCTTGACGCGAGTGTGAGTGTGAACGTTAGCTGCAGCCTGTCATGCTAAGTGAGCAGCTGACGAATCACCACACCATTAATTATTAAGAGCCCCCTAACCTGCCTCTGCTAGCATGTCAGCTAGCAACAGCGCGCTCCAACATGTGACTCACAGAAACACACACACACACACACACACACACACACACATGCCTCACTGACAGGCACACACACCAATACAGTCCCATTGGGGGGGTCAACGCCTTAAGCCGGATGCTTGATGAACCTCAGAGGGATTTGGGAGGAAGAAGCCTATTCCCCAGTGCACGACTCTGACGCACACACACACACACACACACACACACACACACACACACACACACCACACACACCACATATCCACTATGGACCTTGGTGCAGCACCATAGTGACCATCAGTAAACAGTAGGGCATTTTTAGCTACATATATATACAGAATATATATATATATATTCTGTATATATATATATACAGAATATATATATATATATATATATATATAATATATATATACAGAATATATATATATATATATATATATTCTGTATACTATACTGTATATATATATACTGTATATATATATAATATACAGGATATATATATATACAGTATATATATACAGAATATATATATATATATATATATATCTATATTCTGTATATCTATATATATATATAGTATAGATTCTGTATATATATATATACAGTATATATATACAGAATATATATATATATATATATTCTGTATATATAATATATATATATATATATTAATATAGCAAATCTATGTATATTCTGTATATATATATATATATATATATATATATATATATACAGAATATATATATATATATTCTGTATATATATATATATATATATATATATATATATATATATATATATATATATATATATATACAGAATGTGTATATATATACAGAATATATATATATATATATATATACAGAATGTATATATATACAGAATATATATATATATATATATATATATATTCTGTATATATATATATATATATATATTCACATTCACCCCACGCCTCATCCAAGACAAGCATCTATTGACAAAACGCCTTGACCCGCTGAACTCTGACCTGCTCACTGCAGGTAGTTGCTTTGTTGGTGTATGGAGTTGTCACTGTGATTCACTCAACAGAAGAGCTCCAGATACACGTCGGACATATACTAATCATCGCAGCGTATTGTGCATCTCAGCACATTTCTACACATACTGATCATTAAGTGATGCTCATGAGCTCAAGACTGTGTGTCCAGTGCACAGTGACAGAAGGAACAGGTGAGTCACTGCGAGGCTGCAGGATGAACACATTGCACTGCAGCACTGCACATCACGACTCACACACACACACACACACACACACACACACACACACACAGGATGGATGCAGAGGGAAAGACAATGACATGCACCTGGGGATGAAACAGGAAGTGACGGATAATACGCTGAAAGAAAACGTAGGACAGTAACAACAGAATCAGCGGACAGAGGAGAAAACATCACGTGTGTGTGTCCCTGGCTGGCACAGTGCACATCCCCATCCCTGCCAACAACACCTGTATCCATCGCTCTCAGGTGGAACTTCAAAGCCGTGTTATTATACTGCCGTCTGTCTGCTCGGCTGTCTGGATGCTTCTCTCTTCTTTCACTGTCTAATTCAAATCGGATTTAATCGCCCCCCCATGAAGAAAGTGATGCTTTAGCCTCGCCTTCATCCTAACAGAACATTTAAAAAGTCTATGTTGCATTAATCATCTGTGCAGAATGCATGAACATACTGGAGAACGTGTGACTTGATAAAGATGATAGTTAAATGTAATAATTGTTGATTTAAAGGGTGTCCGTCGACCCCCACAGCGTCACACTGTCAATCCAAGTGTGGTGGAGCGTGTGACTTCCGATATACGAAATTAGATAGGATCACCTGAGAGCCGAGGATGAGAGCTGACCGCCTGCTGCGTACGTAGGAGCGCACACACACACACACACACACACCGAGACAAGTTATAGGATAAAGTGCTGACTGACAAGACGAGGCTCCACAGAGCTACACAGCAGAACACTAATGGCTTTAAGCTTTATTAAGTTTTCCATTTGGTACGTGTAGGCGTCGCAATTAAAGTTTTAAACACTGAGGAGCTGATTAGTTTACTTGATAACAACATGTACCCGGGGCACAGAGGAGGAAACATGGACGCATTGTTGATGTCTGGGAACAATGTGTTCTTGCAAACTTTTTCAATTACTGATCTATTTCAACCTCCGACTCACATGGAGTTACTCTCTCAGGCTGGGACCGCTATCTTATTGATGTGCTTTTTATCACACCCCTCCAATTAAGTGTTCATTTAATGGGTGTGCAGAGCGGCAGTTAAAAGTTGAGATAGAAAGCAAGTGTTATCAATGCCACACGACTGGTTGTTGTTTGTGTTTAATGACAGAAAAGATTTCAAATCACATGTTTCTGTTTGTGACACCTGCATCTGGGAGATCACTGTCTCATTGAGCGCCAACATGTGTAAAAAGCAACGCTGCTTAACTGCAGTCATGAAAGTTAAAGGAGAGCAACTGTCCCGGCGAGCCACAGCTAATATTTCACCGGCCCTGTGCTGGTTGTGTCCTGTTACAGCAGGATGTGGTGACTGACGTTAAGTCGGCCTGATCTTCCCAGAGTCAATCCCCGGGATGGACCCAGACTGGCCCCCTAAACTCCCAGTCAATGATTAGCATTGAAATAGCTCTGTGAATCCACCTGCACTTTGAAACAACCTTTCAATAAGTCATATAGCTGGAGAGTCTGAGAACAGCTGACTGTGTTCAGCTTGGCGTCCTGCTCTGAGATTCAAAACCTGATTCATTTCACCAATAATCCCTCTGATTGGATTTCTTATATCTCAATAAGCTGCAACGTAGCATCAGGAAACTACAGCGTGCTCTTTGTTTCTTACATGTAATAACATATGTGGCGTCAGTAAATATACGTGTTGGAAGCAGACACTCGGATGACGTGCTCTACTTAACACCACACACTGATTCTTGGAGTGTATTTAAAATCAAAGAGCGAGGCATAGCTGTGGTAAAGGAGCTCGGCGAACGTGGCGCGGTGATCCTTTGAAAGGGAATATTTCCAAAAACCAAAGACATTTTTATTGGCTTTAAAAAACACATCACACCCCCTCCACCGAGGCACTTACAGCGCTCCACATTAAGTGACTTGGTACTTAAATTAACAAGCAATTAAGCTTTGAAGTAAACCCTGAGTCTTTTTTTTTTATGTTAACAGGAAGATGATTGTGTTACCTTACAGATCAATCATACAATGCGCCCTGACCTTCTCAGTAATTGGGTCAAGCTGGCCAGTAAAATCACTGGTAAGCTGCAGCCAGTCATTTGAACCCAACAAACATGGAACGGCAACAATCGGCACCGTTCTTATCTCCAAACATTATGCGTTCAAATGTTGTACAATAAACCCACTGAAAGTAACTTTGTCTTAAACTGCCTCTGGAAGGCAGTAAGATAGAAAAAGGACGGATTCAGAATATGTGTGGATGAGAAATTACAGTAAGCATACTGTATGTAGAGTGACAGAGAGGAGGAAGCAGTCGCATGTTAGGAGGATGAGAGGGAGAGTCTGCCTGTCGCTCCTCTACGTCACGGGTAACGCCTCCCTCCCTCCCTCCCTCCTCCCTCCCTCCACTACAACTCACATGACTGCAGCAGCCTTGTTCTGTAACTCCAGTCACGAGGATAGAGTAGTATTACAATAACCAGCCGGCAGGGGCGAGCTGCATTGACACACAGTGAAGGAGAGAGAGAGAGAAAGCCACCAGCCAGCCCTAATAACCCTGAGTAAATATTAACTCAACGCTGCGTTTGTAGAATAGATAACCTTATCCGACTACACATGAAGAAAGAACTTAAGCAGTGATTCAATGTACAATGTTTTGTGCTGCTCCATACTCAAGTTACACTGTGTCTTTCTCCCTCTGTGTCCGTCAAGGACTTTGCAGCAATCGAGCATGAAAAGCACATACACGAGCATGTTGCTATAGAAATGCTTACAGTTAGCTCCTTCGGTTTTGCCTTTAAATGATAAGTTACTGTCTGACATGTATATGTGTCTCTATCTTATATCAGCTGGTTCCAGCTCCTCCCTGAAGCTATACTTTATGATGTTTCCACAACGTCTTTATGGCCACACCATTCCATCAAGTGGAAATATTCTAGATGTCTTGTGCATGGACATCATATTTCCCGTGATCCAGTTTGACATATTTGGTATCTGTGGAGACATTGAGATCTTCACGAGAAGGTGAAGTAAAGTTCTGTAGGTTTGAATAATGTGTGGCTGCACCGCTTGAATCTGTAATGACTTGTTCATTTATTGTTCAAAGTAAATGCTGTGTTCAGCCTCTTGCTCTCTCTGTATTATATTAAACTTAATATATTTGGGACAAGACATTTAAAGACATGGACTTGTGAATTTGAGAAAATGGGATGGACATTGTTTTATAAACCAAACAATTCCTCAATTAATCTAGAAAATAATCTGCAGATTACTGGATTATAAAACATTCGGTAGTTGCAGCTCTAAAAAGTGCATTATATGTGTGTTATAATAGAGGGATGTCATAATGCATGATCTATCTGCTATCTAGTTATATTATACAGTAGGATGTTACTACATTTTGTTTTCATATTGTTGTATCGCCTATATTAAGGGATGTTTTGGTGCATTTCTTTCCCTCATGGTGGGCGATTTCTTCTCTTAGCCTACCTCTTACATCCATCTGTGTATGTGTGTAATGTGGAAGCACATGTCACTGCTGCACGTTATAAATAGCCCACCGTCTCCCTGGATCCCACCACACAGTGAATTAACCTGCTTAAACTGTCAATCAGCTGTGGACAGACACCCCCCCCCCCTCTAACATACAGTCACCCCCCACCCCATCGCACTCTCAAATGACCGTGCAATCAGAGCAATAACAATCACACGACGCAATCTTACGTCACACTGTGATGCAGTAACACCGGGTACTGTATTCCAATGACAGCCCGTTTCATGGGTGCACGATAATGATCCATGCGGGTTTCAGAAGCGCGACTCGAAAAATAATGGAGATTAGACTTGATATATTCCAATCTGTCGTGTGAGAATTAGAATTCCTCACCAAACCAGTGCAGAAATCAGCTAATTGATTGTTTCCTTTCATGTACGATACAAGGCATATAACATATTACACAACACATGAGTTATGGTTAATAAATACTTTCTTCTTGAGAATTCGGCACATATTTTAGGTGCAGGGCATCACTTCATTTGGATGCAATCGCAATTTCTATAAATGGTGAACACCACCCGCTACCGCCCTCAAACGGAGCTCTTGAGAAAGAGATTATTCTGGGATTAACAAGGGAGCCCGTTATAAAAGTTCACATATTGCTTTAATTAAGTGCTGCTTGGTGGGTTGATAGTATCCCGAATTCAATTAAACATCCCATTCAATCATTTAACAAGACATGTATGGTATCGGTGTAAATGATTGCCAATACACGAGGAATCCCAGAATTGTAGGAATTTCCGAACGCAGTTTGACGTTTTGACGAAATTCGGTGCAAAATCACCTCCAAAGCAACACCTTGGTTTAATAATGTGTCTGTCGTCATCATCACCTCTTCAGACACACAGCACAAGAATCCGTTGTGTTTGGAGAGCTGCCATCAGGATCACACACACGTTTTGTAACCGTTGCCTAACGATTACGCAAACGGTTATGAAAACGTCGAACCGCACCAACTTCCTCAGGCTGCCCCAACCCACTGTCTCTTCTCCTCTTCTCCATCTCATTGCTTTGCAGAACCTCGTCTGATAAATTGATCAATGTGAAGAATTGACAGTAACCATCGGTGGCTTTAAAAAGCGCCGTGAACAGCCTGCAGATATCCACACAGAGATCCTCAGTTAAACTCACGGTGATGTGGCGAGCAGTTTATAATGGAGTGGATAAATACACAGCACTCAAGTGTTGCAGTGTTTTACACAAATAGACACTTTATTAAACACCTGATTCGATTGTATAAAGCATAACATCCACATTAAACACGCCATGCAAGTATCTTTGTCCGCACAGGTTTGACAGCTAAGCAGTCCAGTGGAAACGTGCAATAATGTCATAATATCATAATAGTGTTTAGGCTAAATCCATGCGTTCGAGGCGCACCACGTGTCCAAGTCTCCGGAACTGAAATTAAAACTTCCTTCAAGAATGCGTCAAAAGTTTTTAAAGCGCCCCTCTGCATACCAAATACCCGTGTCCAGGCAGCAACACACCGGCTGCTCTCCTCTCCCAGCACCAACACACACACATTTATTCCTTTTCATCCGTCAAAATTCCCATATTGCCCCTTGCTGATGACATTTCCGCCAAAAGGCACTGAAAGCCAAACGTCAAGACATGCAAACATTCACACACACATACACGCGCACGCAGACCGAGACACCGGCTCGCGGTGTGCCTGGGTGATGCTGCTGACAAGCCGGGCGAAAGCCTCGCATCAACCGGGAGAAGCGTGCGCCACGGCCGGCGACGTGCAAAGATGGACCCAGGACTGGAAAGCCCAAGGTTCGGTGTATCCAAAGGGCGCTGAGTCTTACCTGGCTGCCGGAGTTTTCTGTCAGGTAATTGAAGACAAAGGACGAGAGTTCCTCATCTAATAGTGGAGCGCAGTCCGCCATCTTCTAGTGAATGAGGAGCCGTGGAGTCAGAGAGCGGAGTATAGCAGGAGGAGGAGCAGTGGGGGAAGGTCTCCTGTAGGGGGCGCGTCTGTTTACAATCCAGGGCATTAAAGACATGCGGTTCTCCAAAGTGGGGTCTGGGGACCTCCAGGGGTCAATGCAGTGGCTCCAGGGGTCCTAAAATAAAATGAGGATTCATTAATTTAATTGTGATTCAATAAAGAGAAAATAATTGCCACCAGTAAAAGGTATGTATTACAATACAGTGATTTAAAACTAACGGATGAATGGATGGGTCGGTAGGTATCCTCCACAATATTACCTGTTATTGAAATTATTACTTTTGAGGAAAAAAAGGTTCAAAAGTTCAAAGTTAAACATTGTTTTCACCAAAATGAGGTTTAAATTACAAATCTTCCCACAAAATATGATCCTGTGGTTCACATTGAAAAGTGCAGAGCAAGGCCTGGCAGGTGTTAAATCACGTGTTCTGCATAGGTTAGTCATTTCTACACATCACTATACTACACTGTTAAAACTACACGTATAGGTTAGTCATGTGTACACATCACTATACTACACTGTTAAAACTACACGTATAGGTTAGTCATGTCTACACATCACTATACTACACTGTTAAAACTACACGTATAGGTTAGTCATGTGTACACATCACTATACTACACTGTTAAAACTACACGTATAGGTTAGTCATGTCTACACATCACTATACTACACTGTTAAAACTACACGTATAGGTTAGTCATGTGTACACATCACTATACTACACTGTTAAAACTACACGTATAGGTTAGTCATGTGTACACAACACTATACTACACTGTTAAAACTACACGTATAGGTTAGTCATGTGTACACATCGATACTACACTGTTAAAACTACACGTATAGGTTAGTCATGTGTACACATCACTATACTACACTGTTAAAACTACACGTATAGGTTAGTCATGTCTACACAACACTATACTACACTGTTAAAACTACACATAGGTTAGTCATGTGTACACATCACTATACTACACTGTTAAAACTACACGTATAGGTTAGTCATGTGTACACATCACTATACTACACTGTTAAAACTACACGTATAGGTTAGTCATGTCTACACATCACTATACTACACTGTTAAAACTACACGTATAGGTTAGTCATGTGTACACATCACTATACTACACTGTTAAAACTACACTGAACATAAATAATACAACAATGATTTCCCTTAACATTTAAGGGAAATCCTTTTTGGATGATTTGATCTTAAATGGTGTTTTTAAGACTTAAATCAAAACCAGAATCATCAAACAGAAAACCAAACTGCTTCCTCACAAACTTCAATCATTCATAAATCGGCAACTCCCACTTTTTGATCTCCACCAATATATTTGAAATCCTGTTCAACCAATGAGAATTGTTCTGTTCTGTTTGACTGTATATGCGCTTACCGTCTTCTTCCATTTCAGTTGTACAATGTAACTAAGTATATTTACTCAAGTATAATGTACTTATACTGCACTTAAGTACAAATTAGAAGTATCTTATGCAGCTTTATACTCCGCCTCCCCTTCCTATCCAGTGAACACCATCTCCAGATGTGTTGATTTTGAATGTTTGTGATAAACTGACCTGCACCATGGGTCTGTTGAAGACACAGTGCTGTGGAAACATTTGCACAATTAAATGCTGCAAATCAATCCGTGTGCTCCACTCCCTTTCAACTTCAGTCATCCCAATCACAAACAGAAAGGGCCCGCTCATTCAGGACACATATGCATGTGCTTGAACATCCTCGTTGAACTACTCTGCCTTTGTTTTGAGAAGCCGGCACAGAAACAAGTGTTGGCTGTTGTTGTTGCTGGGCAACTGCAAAACCAACTTCTGTCAGTAGTTTTGCTGCCGTAGTTGATGACATTAGCAGAAGTCTTTGTAACACCATCTATTTCAGTCACACCACTGATGCTTTTCTACTTTTCTGTCTCTTGGGGTTAAGGCCGGACAGAAACAGCCACTAAAAACTTTCTTCACTTGCCTTCTCTCAATATCATAAAACCCAAGTGCAGATAATCGTGAAAAGCACCGAGTGCAACATTGCTTCAAACTCCCTGCATGTGAAGGCGAAGCAGCAGTTTGGCTCCATGTGTTGCTGCCTTGTCTGATGGAAACATTTGAGCAGATATTTGCAAAGTGTTTTTGGCATTAAATATAAACCAATAACAGTTTTGATCGGTTTCATGAGTCGTGCAGTTTGCAAGTTATTAATGGAAATGTCCGTAATTGGCTGTTTAACCTTGTAAGTGGGTTACTGTGTGAAGGGTTTGGGAGTTAATTTATGCAGCGTGCAGCCTGAGATAGAGAGTGTGTGTGAGTGTGTGTGAGTGTGTGTGTTTTGAGATTGATTTACATTTGCAACACTTGTGAGTGTGAGGGGGGTGTTATGGCTTGTAAATGTGTGATGGTTTATGTGGTCGTGTACATGGGAGAGAGGGAGATTTAGGTGAGTGGTTGAGAAAGCAGAAAAGGTGTGTGTGTGTGTGTGTGTGTGTGTGTGTGTGAGTGTGTGAGAGAGATAGGCCTCTACACTGCCTGTTAAAGTGAGTGATTGCTCCAGTGACCTTTATAGAAGTGTGTTTTATGCTCCCTCCTCCCCACATCTATTCCACATGACTCTGAGTCTGCTCATGTTCAAAACATACACCGCATACACACCTGCCAGCTCTGTCCTCGCTAACAGATGATTGTTTTATTCATCTGTTTCACTCCTTTCTGTTTTATCTACAATAGAAATGTAGGTTCTAAAAACACGATGTCTGAGGAACATAGAGCTGTCGACCTTTTTAAAGAGCAGAAGTCTTGTCTGCAACGCTCTGTGATCTGACAACAGCACAACACACAATAGTATTATTACTAACTTCCTGTCACATTTGTGGGCCCCACCATTCTGTCATGACCATACGTCAACACAAAGAGGCGCCGTTTAGCTACACAGCACTCCTTCAACTCCATCACAAACAGCTGCAGCGAACATTCACCCGGCTCCCTGCAACAGGAGTTGTTCTGCTCCTTTACTCTGCCCAGCAAAATGCTAATTAAATGCTAATTGGTGTTTAGACCGTCAGGGCAGAGCTAATGTCATATCTGAGAGGTGAGCAGAGGTGAAGGGTTCGTTAATGACACAGAGCAGCCGGCTAAACTCCGCTATTAGCACTGCTGCGGCTCTCTGTCATACCAACACAGGGCTCATTAGGGAGACTTAGTGTGTGTGTGTGTGTGTGTGTGTGTGTGTGTGTGCGTGCGTGCGTGCGTGCATCATTTCTTTAAGTAGTGTGTAACTTGGTGATGATTCTTCTGAAAGTCAATAACTGATCATATTAGATTTATTGCCAAGCTTTAACACATGCTTTCTGTTGCTGCATGATGATATCTGAACTTAACATGCTAACTGTTAACATGCTAACTGTTAGCATGTTAACAGTTAGCATGTTCAATGTTATATGATAGTCATCGTGATAGTCATAGTCAACATGCATGATGCAGAGAGAACTAACAAGCTAGCGTTAGCATTCAGCCCAGATCTGAGGACATCATGTCGATCTGATGCTTGAATGTGGACACTTTACAGAAGATAAACTTTTCTGAGCATGACCTTTCCTCTGCCAAATGTTACACCCCCCCCCCCCCTCTATTACTAGTAAAGTCACGGACTAACAGAGATGTCTCTACACTTCCCTCTTATCGCATCATTTGCTCTCTGCTATGGAAAGAGCTCCACAGCCTCACAGCGTACCTGTCATGGCTGACGTTCACTCTTGTTTCTGACTGTGCATCCTCTCTTCCAGGTGTTGGCAGCATATGACTTCACAGCGAGAGGAAACCATGAGGTTTCGATGCGGTCCGGCGAGCCGGTTCGTGTCCTGGAGGCCCACGACAAACGAGGGAATCCTGAATGGAGTCTGGTGCAGGCGAGCGGTGGGAGCAGAGGCTACGTGCCCTCCAACTACCTCACTATCATGCCTATGGGGACTGGGCCCAGCTGGCACACACAAGCCCTACTGCTAAGAGGGAAGGAGGGAGAGGGAAAACAGCAGCACGCCTTTTTGTTAATCGTTGATAGGCAACCAGTGAATCCCCTGTGCCTCGCCTCTGCATCCCTCTAACAGCACAGCGTAGAAGGGATGTTAGCTAACCGCTATTCTGTTGCGGTAAATCTTAACGTGAGAAAGTAGTGTCTGTGTCTTCAGATATGTCTTGCAGCTTGCCTCGGGCGACTCTGAAAGTGAGCTACGGTTATCTTAACACCGACCACTTGTTGCCGTCCCCCCCCCACAGAAGGCCCGCTTCTCAATTTGGACGATGGGGAGAAACGGTATCGACGGGTTGCTCCTGCAAACATTGTGAGACGTGCAGAGCGGAAAAAAACAACGAGCAAAACGCTTCACTCATCAAAAAGGATTTAAACAAGCCGCCCCCGGCTGCTGTACAGCTCTCTGGCTGAGCGCCACCTTCAGCAGTATTATTTTATTCTATTATTTGAGGTGCACGTGCTTCTCGAGCAGTAGCATGTTGTGACCAAAGTGCTTTTAAATGAGACGTTAGAGCCAGTAAGTACCCGTTTAAAGGACTTGTGGTACACCAACTTCTTTTGCAAAATTCCAAGGAAGTAAAAGTAAAAGTCTTTACAGCGTTCAACGCGCTCTATCCTGAGACTCTGATTGGATAAGTAATGTCGTAACCTTTTACAAGAAAGAGCTTATTGACTTTCTCTTTCTGCAATAACATTTTTACCTCCACACCAAAAATATATCTCTTGCTCTCCAAAGTGGAGTCTCACAAAATGATCCGACTAATGTCGTCGAAATGTAGCAAGACATCAGAAACGACCTGACGGTGAGAAGTGTGCTGCTTCAGTGGACGAGGTAAACCTGTCACACAATCAGTCACACAATCTGAACAGCGAGGATAACTTTCGATAGACAGTGTTTTTAAGATGTCTCTGCTTTACTGAGGACATGAAGGACATGAAGGACATGAAGGACATGAAGGAAGCGACGGTGCTGGTAGTTGTGTTGCGTCTTGCTCATGAGCATCTTCAGGCTGAAGGACGATCTTCAAGTTGCACTGCACATCTGTTATGGTCATTGTTACAAAGCACCAGAGATGATGGGGAGGGTAGCTTTTGAAGGAGCGTGGGGGTCAGCGGACCTCTACGAGAAGAGGTATCCCAGAATCCTCAGCGCGACAAAATGACAGTTGAAAACGAAAGACTGCCTGTTAGCATCCGTGTGTTAGCGAGCTAACTGCAACGCTTGGACACACAGAGAGCAAACTGTGTGTGTGCTTGATATGAAGGTGTGTGTGTGTGTGTGTGTGTGTGTGTGTGTGTGTGTGTGTGTGTGTGTGTGTGTGTGTGTGTGTGTGTGTGTGTGTGTGTGTGTGTGTGTGTGTGTGTGTGTGTGTGTGGGGTCTCCTCACCTGGAGGCAGGAGTGTATTGAGACTGACAGGTACACAGCGCTCTCATCATGTCAGACTGTGTAATGAGATGTAAATGTGAAATGTCTCCAGGGGAGGAGGAGGAGGAGGAGGAGGAGGAGGAGATGTAAAGGCACAGAAAAGAATTCACACGGGGAGAAGAAGTGAAAGAGTTGGAGGGGAAATGGGGAAAATGATTTGAGGAGCAATAGCAGGCAGAGTTCTCCTGACACTCTGGATGCTCTTTAAGTCTCCGCCTCCTCCCGCTCTAAACCGTAAGCTGATTTAAAACTCTTCTCTTCCTGCAGTCACTCCTGTGTCTGCACAGGCGAAGTGTCAGCGCTGTGCTTTCATTCTCACAGCTCCTTTTACACCAACACACTAAATTGCTTCTTGAGGTTTTTGGCTTGAAAGGGTTTTAATCATAGATGTAAGATTCTATATCATATTCTAATCATAGAGAATATAAAAGGACTGAAGCGACTGGCGTCTGTATTCACAGGCCTGATGATGCTTGTTGCTATAGATACTGTTCAATGAATGCAGGTCGCGTCTCCCTGACATTTATTTTTCACTTGGATGGAAAACATTTCGTTTTTTTTTGTCGCCTTAGCAAATATTTTGCAAATTCAGTATCTTCATGAAAACAAGGTGCACATGCCCGCTCGACCAAACATCCATTATGCACCGCAAACAAAGTGCCGTGGCTCCAGTGCTCTCGCAGGCAGAGAGCATCTCTTTACATCACATTTTACTGCTGTGCATTTCACTGTTTGTTGGTAGAAATCTCCATTTCCTGATCCTGAAAACAAACCTGGAGTCAAGTCTCCATCCAAACATCTTCTACTGCTGAAAAGATCCCAGAAGAACTAATTAATATCCAAATACATGTCATGTCGGCATTAATGGGAAAGAATAATCTGCAGCGACTGCTAAAGAGGACGCACCATGTTGCAGTTAAGCCCCACCTCTTTGACTTAATGCTCCAATCACAGCTGAGTAAGAATTTGACGTTCTTGGGTCATGAACAAGGGGATCCTTCCCGCCTCCCCCCCCCACCTGATCGGCCTGTGTAAACCTTGATCTGAAAAGTGTTTTATATTCCAACAGTGGATTAAATAAACTGCATCACTAATATTTCCCCCGTTTAGTCACTAAATTAATATTTAGATAGAAACGTGTTAAATCAATTCTTGTTGTTTTAAGTTGCAAGATGGTGTCCAAGGTAACAGACTTTCTTAATCTATCACAACACGGGAAGGAAGAAGCAACGTTCTTACTTCTCTTAATTATTTGTCCAACATGGGGGGGGGGTCTCCTTGACATTGACTGCACATGACATTCCTGAAAGTGCCATGTTTTGCATAAAGTTGAGCGTTTCTCCACTATAGTGCTGTATCAGCTGCTGTGGATGTGAAGCAGAGGGAGGGAGCTGCTCAGCTGGAGCTCAGCTGTTCCCATCCGTCTGAATGTCAAGATGGAGCAGAGCAGCAGGCGGGACGGGGAGAGTGTGTGTGACACACCAAAATACCAAATGTCCTCAAGGTTAGTGTAAGAGAAAGGACAAGTAAAGAAAACCCCTCAACCAGGTAGAAACGTTACCTGCCTTCACCTCAGAGGCTTCAGCCGTTACATGTTGTTAACGCAGCTCAGGGGAACACGCTGCATTTTAAACTAAACAACTAAACTATGAGAAGCTGCTGTTGCTGCAATTTCAAATCAATTTACAAAAAAAAGTATTTTCTTATTTCCCGAGAACTTGACACAAAATGTAGATATTGTAAAAACTAAACGATGTGACCACGTGTAAGTAGTAAAGAGTGAACACGGGGTAACATGCAGGGTGCGTTTAGTGTTTGGGACATACACACAGTCCTTCCAGGTGTGGTGATGTGCGTGTGTCATTGTTCAACTCTCCACGAGAGGGAGTAGAAGGCCGTGTTTGAGAAGAGAGAGAGTGTGAGTGTGAGTGTGTGTGTGTGTGTGTGTGTGTGTGACCGTCAGTATTAGAGCTTGCCTGCGAGCCTGAACATAATCCTGTACATACTGTTGTTGTTCAGATTGTATTAACCTGCTGTCAGAACCAACATGTGAAGTGTAACACGAGTAACCTGCTGATCATCTCGACTCTGTTCATAATTTATTGTTTTGTAACTGTTTAGTTTGAAGTTTTAACTTATTTGATGGGGGGGGAGGCCTGAGAGGAATCATGACGTGTTGCCAGAGTTATCATGTTGAACACACACACACACACACACAGTCACACAGCAGATGGGCGTGTCTGCAGTGCAGTGTGTGTGTGTGTGTCAGTGCAGCTGTGAACTGACTTTGTGGCTTCAATAAAACTAAACAGAAACGTGTTCAGTGTCCTCGTGCCGCCGCACATTAACGCCAGACCTCCTGCACCAATGGAAACCAGTGTAATAGATCTCATAACTTAGCGGGCATCAGATTCCAAATCTTTTAAAAGTGTTGTGTGTGAGTGTGTGTGTGTGTGTGTGTGTGAGTGTGTGTGCACATCCTTTGCAGGGTGACGGTCACAGCTCTCATTGGGCGAGAGGCGGGAACTCCCTGGACAGATCAGCCAATCACAGGGTCGACATACCGACAGGCAAATGAACCTAACCTGCTTTATTGAACTATCTATTTAAAATAAACATTTTAACGGGTGAAATATAAAACGTATCATTTCATCTATTAGATTTAATTCGGTTAACTCAAAATAAAAGAGTTTTATGGGACTACACTGCCTGCAGGTGGACGTAGTTTGGAATGCCCCCCGGTGTGAGATGCTGTGTACTCCATGATGTTGACCAACGTCAGTCGTGATAACGTGACGTCTGAGTCGGCAAGTTAGCTTGCAAGCTAAGCTGTGGTTAGCATTTTATACCTGACTGCAGATCAGTGCTTCCTGCTTCATGTGATGTTTTAAAGTAGTTTTAAGGAGTCATGAAAAGCTTAAGTTTTGAAGATGAATGTTTTAACTTGTAAATTATGAATTAGTTATTAGTAATTGCTGTCAATTATTTTTTTTATTGATCGACTAATCATTTAAAGTCACTACAAGGAACTTTTAACTATGAAACAGTTTCAATGTAATACTGATGTCTCTACATTAGTCAACCAGAACATCAGTGAGAGAAGAGTTATTGTCGACGTCACCGGGTCTGACGGGGAGCGGTCGGCAGCAGCGAAGAAAATACTGAAGAAAGAAAGACATCGAAGCCAGGCGGACGTTGGCTGGAAGGTAAACACGTTGTTTGTGAAGCAGGTTTGAACTACATACAGGGAGGTGTCCACGTGAACGTTGAGGCTGTTCTAATCCTTCCTCCTCTTCATACTGAACACACCATCTCTTATCGTGCTTCTCATTGTTCTCTGAAGCGGATATGAAGCTTCAGTTATTCAAATCAGGCGGATATCTTGCAAAGTTACAGTCACTTTAAAATCCCATCAATATGTATGAAACTCCACATGAAGGACGAACTTTCACCTCGTGTGAATCTGGACACTGAAGTTGACAACGAGAGCGTCGTGCTTCCTCAACAAGCATCGCTGTGGCACAAGAAGCCAGCTGAGCACTAGCTGCACTGAACATGTCTGCAGAGTAAACATCTGCTCACATGCTTCAGACTCTGCAGGCAGAGCAGACCTGCCGTCACCTGCAGGAGCTTTACTGCCGTGTGTCTCTTCCTGTGTTTTGTGTTTGAACCCTCAACTCTGCGTCTTCTTCTTAGATTGAGTCAGCAGCTCAACATCAGACTCACTCGTCTCCCTTTCTTGTGTAATAAAACAACTCTGAGCCCCCTTCGTCATTTTGTTTCCTCAGGAGCGACTCGCAGGTACCTCTTTCATCTTCATACACCTTCAGTGCAAAAATAAATGCAACAATAAAGCTGCAGTGAGTGTGTGTGTGTGTATAAACACACATTTATATGCTGTGTTGAGCTTTGTTTCTGTTTGGGCTGAGTTCATGGCGCCTTCAGTGCACCGTTCACCTGCTGTGTGAATGTTAAGCAGCTCGGCAGCAAATTATTCCCACAGAAATAAAAATACTGGGACAGTGTTTTGTGATATTCCCCGTACGCTGTGTTTGTCGGTGCTCCTCGTCTGTCGCCTGTCGGATGCAGTCAGGAGCTTTTAGCTGTTTTGTTCTCAACACAGCAAACGTCCAGCCACAGGTGCTGATGGGCTGTTTCTGTGTCATTAGCATCACTTGTGTTTACTTTTAGGCTTAGTTGAGTTATTGACAACAACACAAGTAAAGAAATGCTAAATGTGGAAAGTGAGACAAATAACTCCCAGTATTGATTCATACTGACGGAGAGGGAAACACAACATGACACATATTAATGACAGAAACGAACGAGGAGGGCGTGAAGCTGCAGTCCGTCTCTGGGAGCTGCTTCACTGGGTTGTTTTAAACATGACTTCCAGGAGTTGTGTAACTGCAGAAAAGGGTTTTGACTGACAGATACATTAATTGTTTTGTCCATTTTCAGAGCTTTGCATCTTGAAAACACCAGAAAACAAATGGATTCAGATACTTACATCTACTTGCCTCAGGGGCTTCTTTCATCCCATGTAACGGGAGAGAGCGTCCTTACCTCAGCAGAGCAGGCTGCAGCAGGTTCAACCAATGAGCACGCAGCATCTCTTCTTCTGTAGTAATCATAGTGTAGTAATCATAGACTGTATGGAAGAAGTTTGTGGACTACTGTTTGGAAGCCTTGAGTTTGGCAACAAGACTTTTTCAGACGACCAAAATGTTACAATTAACTTTCATAAACAGAAAACACAGACAACACCCAGACTGGACAACACCGTGTGGTAGTGACCTGTCACAAGGTAGCCCCGCCCTGAAGTGTATCTTTTACTCTGGACGGAGCATCATTGAAGAAGACTTGTAACGATATAGACCATAAACTCATGTTTGCATTAACTGAGGTAAAGATTGGGTCATTTTCTCATAGACTTCTATAAAACAGGAATTATCTTTGCAACCAGAGTCGCCCCCTGCTGGCCAGTTTGAGAGAATGCAGCTCCATGCACTTCTGCATTGTCATGAATCTAAAAATGAACATGAACATCTGAGTTTACTCCGATAAAACATTTTCCTCCATGCATGTAGCTTACACTGCTGCATGCTAACCTCATCTGTCTGCTGAGCCGTTTGTGTTTAGGCCGGAGCCGCCTGCACAATCTGAGCAGATGAGTTTCTGTGCCGGGCGTCTCCATCGGGAGCATTAGCCGGCTTCAGAGGGCACTGGAGTGTGAACTGCAGAGCTGGTTTAGGGGCTTTTAGAGTGGCACTTAGTGAACAAACGCTGCCTCTGTGTTTGTGTGGAAGCACGTCGAGGCGTGCTGCCAGTGTGCATGAGAGTCGAGGCTTGGATGCTTGGCTGGACACACACATGCATGAATAGCTTATGGTGGTCGATGTATATTTTTGAATTGCAAGCTTTATCTTCCTGTTCACAGCTTCACTAAACATATGTGTCCATTCAAGCATGTGTGTTCACTGTTAGTGTGCATGTGTGCGTGTGTGTGTGCATGGTGTGCGCGTGTCTGTGCGTGTGTGCACGCTCATTATTGCTTACATCAGCAAGTTAGCTGCAGTTTAATGCAAAAGAACCGCTTCAGGCGTTTGATACCCTCTGAATGACTACATGTGTGAGTGTGTGTTTCTAATTTGATCTTGGTCTCAGTGTGGATACACAGGCCTGTGTGTGTGTGTGTGTGTGTGTGTGTGTGTGTGTGTGTGTGTGTGTGTGTGTGTGTGCCTCAGCAGTTTAACAGTGAACAGATCTCAGGCTATAAATATCTTGTCCGCTAACTGAGGCTGAGCTATAAATAGACAAATGGAGGACAAAAGAAGAACTGCATCCAGGTATCCATGTCAACAACCACAGTGTTCATTCATTTCTGTTTCACTCATCAATAAGAGCTTCCAGTGTTGTGAGTTTAGGGAGAGAAGTTCAACTGAAACACGTCCGTGACTTTCATAACGTAACAAATGTGCTCAAAACAAACTTCCTTCCAAATCTTTTCCTAAACTTAAGATGTGGAATGATTTGCAACAGCTGTCTCGAGCTGGACATAAACTTTGCAGTTTAAATTTAAAGAGGATTTCTTAATCCTGGCATTTATGTTTTGGGTGGAAAGTAAAACTGGAGAAGAAACGTTTTTTAATTCCATGAATCTGATTATTTGACAGCAACACGCCGCTTTTCTGTTGTAAAATAGTTTGAGGAGTGTAGAACCAGTGAACTCATCTCCATCGTGTGCAGCTTGTGTTACACACTGATGAGCGTGTGTGTGTGTGTGTGTGTGTTTAAGGTCTGTAGTTTGTAGACTTCCTTCCACTAGCATGTGGAGTCTTCATCATGGTGCAGAAGCTGAGTGTGTGTGTGTGTGTGTGTGTGTGTGTGTGTGTGTGTGTGTGTGTGTGTGTGTTGAGAGCGACAATGGTCAACCAAACTGTTCATGGTGCTAATGGCGGCCTCAGGGTGAGAGAAAACCATCTGCGCCTCTGCGTGCAAGAAGTGTGTGAGTGTGTGAAACTGTGTGTGTCACTGCCTTATTTACAGCTGATCCTGAATGTCATGACTTATAGTCAAAGAGGACCCCCCCCCCCCCCAACACACACACACACTCGCTTTATCTGGATTGGCTACAGCCAACACTGATACGACATAACAACACATTTTTGAGAGTAAGGTGTGTGTGTGTGTGTGTGTGTGTGTGTGTGTGGGGGGGGGGGGGATGACAGCTGACAGTCTGAAATTAGGAGCAGCCGAAGTCAAACCCCCGCAGGAGTTGGAGAGGTGCTGGGCTGAGCTGCCATGACACACACACACACACTCACACACACACACACACACACACACACACACACACACACACACACACACACACACACATTTAAATCCTTTCTCCCACATCTGTGTCACCAGGAATGAAAGATGCCTCATTAATAATAACATGTTTGTTTGTTTGCTCCTCGTTCACGTGAAGATGATGGACAAGGATACGAACAGGATTCAGTCATTATAGGAGGACGTACACTTTGACCCACATCCGGTGCGATGCACCCCCTTTTTATATATGGAGCACCCCAACATGTGCGTGCACATCCCTCTCACCCAGCTTTGACTCATTTTAAAGTTATTAGACACACATTGGCAGACTTAAACTATGTTCCAGCACTGGAGCTGGATGGTTGACAGCTCTGTGCGTCACCTGTTAGTTTAATTTCCACAGCTCCCCTTCTGGATCCCTCGCTCGGCTCTTTCTTGCAGCTGTCGTAGATCTTTCTTACAGCGGACATGTTATGCTGTAAATGTGCTGGAACTGTGCAGGTGTAACTAATAACATTAATGGTGGCTCCCTTCTATCAGCGAGCCAGCATGCTCTGCATTACTGCATTACTTACACCTGTGCTTGACAGGCTGTTGGTAAGACATCAATAAATATCAACGTCCAGTGTTAGGGTTTCATAAATTATGCATTTTATTGAGGTTTACCAGTTCCAAGGCTCTGGAAGTTTACACGCTGTCTTTACTGGGACACTTCAATGAAACGGAGCCAGCGTTAATGTTATTATAGTGCTTTCTCGTGCTCCACACATTGTCAGGTGAGCAATGAATATGATTCATTTCAAACATATGCATGTTAATCATACAAATGTCTGTATTTGGTTTTGTGAGAGACTGAGATGCAACATGACGTAACGTTGCCTCTGTGGTGAGGAAACTTTAAACTAGTTTCTGTCCACAGTAGAATATCATCGGACCTCTAACCGTGTAAATGTTCATCGTCAAGACACGAGTTGCTTTTGTTCACAGCGCTACACAGCAGCTGTCAGATGGGGTGGTGTCAACACGGTCCCTCTATAAACCTGAGTTCAATTAGGGCAGCGGCTCTAATTATGTTCCTGGAGAGTGTGTGTGTGTGTGTGTGTGTGTGTGTGTGTGTGTGTGTGTGTGTGTGTGTGTGTGTGTGTGTGTGTGTGTGTGTGTGTGTGTGTGTGTGTGTGTGTGTGTGTGTGTGTGTGTGTGTGTGTGTGTTGGAACATATCTGGTTCTTTGATAAGATGCTAACTGCAACTACATTCAACCAATAAATGAAATAATAGTATTGTTAAGTGTCTGGCTGGCGTCTTCTGCGTAGCAATAGCAGCTGAGGCTCATGGGTATCTAGGACTTAGATGTGGGAGACTAACTCAAAGTTCCTCAGGGTGGGGGGTTATTACTCAGTGTTCACATGCAGCGTGCCGCTCTCGGGCGTCCATATCTCGACTCTCCCCGCACGTTATCTGCCCTCGGACCGGCTCCAATTAGGTTGACAACCAATCAAAATGACAACGCGTGAGATTAAAGGAACACGTTGAAGTGTTAGCCTCCGCAGTGCAGTTCATGCTGGAGGTTGTGGCGGTGCTGGGGAGATCAGAAGACGTCAAACAGAAGGGCCGTGTGTCATTTTATTTACAAGCGTCTGAATATGAAGCACGGTGCTGCGAATAAAGGTTAGACAATAATAACACACTCTCAGTAAACTGATCCACGGAGCTTCAAACAACCTTAACTGAAACTTAGCAGCCGGATGATGCGCTGCACTTTATATTTAGGCAGAGACCCTCGTGCTCTCACACGTATCGGATGATAGATGCCTTTATGACACACGGGGAAACACAAACGCATGCACGCTACACACAAATCTCCTCCGCTGCCTTTCTGCAAGGTGTAAACACACACACACACACACACACACCCTCATCGTCTTACAGCGGTCACTCTTCATTACCTGCTTTACTGTGTGTTACATTACACACAGTGAGCGCAGCTGAACATCTCAGCTAAATGATGGAGGAAACTAAATACAGTCTGAGCTCAATGTTGTTGTGTTATTAGATAAGCGTGGGTCGCTTACTTTATTTTTACTCGCTGTGGTGTCACACATGGTGCACCTTTCCCCCCGTTTGGAAAAATCTGTTTTTAGATTGACCTAAACTCCACTTTAATACTAAGAACGTGGATTCAGTGTGAATAACTCGTGTGACTAAGGCGGCGGTTGTATCTCGCAACTCGTCAATATTCGACCTTAACAGCCAACGGGAATGGGAGTGCTCCTTTGGGAAGGGAACAGGGTTTTACTATCTGCGTCTATTTGCATCGGCCGGAGCAAGAAGTCCGTTTCTCGTGAGGACTAAAAGTTAAAGCACAGTGGCTGAGAACTAAAAGATGACACATGTTGTATGTATAGAAATAAGATGTTCACAGATCATGTAAAATAATCTTGGACATTTTGCAGAGAAGTTGGTCGTGGGGCGACAAAGACCTGATTAACTTTAAGGGAAAATGTGACACGTGGATGTGACACGTGTTGACACTTTCATCGTGTCAGTGCAGCGACTGTCATATAATTCAACTCGCATTCATTTCATGTCACTCCTAAAGTCTCTTTTTATTAAAGTCCCTTCTGCACACGTCTCTTCATTTCCAATCCAAAGAATGATTAGGACACGTGACCTCTGACCTTTGACCTTATTTGTACTGCCTCAAAGCCACACAGCTACAATAAATAAATAGGATATAAGAGATAACTACGCTTTGGCTTGATAATATTAAGGAGACGCTTGCAAAATGCAAATCTGTGTTAGCAAGAAGTTACACGCTGCTATCATTTTAAAGCTCAATGCAGCTAAGAAACATATTGTTTCCCACTAAAACCAAAACAAAACGAGATAAATCCTCTCACACACATCCTCCCTCCTCTCACACACATCCTCCCTCCTCTCACACACATCCTCCCTCCTCTCACACACATCCTCCCTCGCCTGCCTCAGATTTGCTTTTCCTGCAATAACAGCAGCATTTGAACAAATGAACGATGCTTTTGTTTTTCTCACATGATTTGTTACCTGTGACACGTGAGGCTGCAAACACACAACAAGGCAATAACTTGAGGTTGAGCGTGACCTCCCTTCACTCCCCCCTCCCTTCACTCCCACCCTCGCTCCTTCTCTCCCTCTCCCTTATTTCCTAGAAAGAGCTAAATCCCGCCGTGACCTTGCGCTGCTCGATTCATCTCACTGAGCTGTAAAAGAAACCACCCTGAAATAAAAGAGGATAAGTGGCTATCTGTCTTAGAGTAAGAGAATTAGAATGATACCATAAAGGAGATGGAGGTGGAGTAAAGGTAAGAAATTAGCAGATGAGAAAAGATGTTTTGGGAGTGTGAGGAGGAGAAAGGGCAGGAGGAAGAAAGGAGGCCAAAGAAGCGACGAAGGTGAGTGTGAATAAAGGGGTTAATAGGGCAGAAATGGAAGAGGAGAAAGGGAAGGAGAGCGGGAGGAGGAGGAGGAAGATAAAGGATTGGGATAAAGGGAATTGAAGGACTGTGTGGTCCCAAGAGGGAAATGAGGCCGAAAGAGGAGAAAATGAGAGTGAGGCAGAAGATAAAGGGAGAAAGAGGAGGTCACGTTATCACTAAACCCATAAAGAGCCGGTCAATTCAAAGAGCGGGGCGGACGGAGGGCAGGACAGAAAAAATAGAAGTAGCAGGTTGGAAGGCGAGAAGAAAGGGCAGAGGAGCTCAGGAGAGGATTCCACTATATCAATAAGAGCGAGCGAGGGAGAGAGCTTAAGTGATTTTGTCAATAAGATGTTCTCCTGCTGGCCTTGACTCACAGCTGCCTCTCCATCTGAGATCGTTTGTTCCCCGTAACCAGCAGCAGATAAATGACACGTCTCACTGGTCAGAGGGAGGACGCCAAAGCATGTTACATGTTATACCAATGTCTCTGCAGTGGACTCTGCTGCTGAGTCATTCTGAAGAACACGGAGCCTCAAACACCAAATAAAGGTCTTCAAGGGTAATTCTCTTTGGATCAGATCACGTTTCATCATCCTGTTTTGTGTTTAAGTCGTCGGTTATATAAATGTAAATACAGGCAGGGCAGCAAACCTCACAAGACATCAGCAGATGGAATACAATAATCATACGTGTATGAATGAAAAGCATGGAGAGTGTGTGTGTGTGTGTGTGTGTGTGTGTGTGTGTGAGCGAGACGGTGAGGGAGAGAATGTCTCTGTTTTATATCTGAGATTGCCCAGGGTACACGACACATGACAAGCTAGTAGCTGTGGTGATACATATTTAGAATACACACACACACACACACACACACATGTACAAATGCACGCCTGAAATATTGTGCACACAGACAAACAGACACAAAACTGCACACACTTGTATAAAAGCACTTTTCACACTCACACAGCCGTCAGCAGAGGAGACAGATGCACAGTGACAGGGCTGCAGTACACTGGATTAATACACTTAGTGTCACACATGTCAAACTGCATCTCTGCAATATCAGGAACATCCAACTCTCTCTCTCGCTCTCTATCTCTCTCTCTCTCAATCTCTATCTCTATCTCTATCTCTCTCTCTCTCTCTGTCTCTCTCTGTCTCTCTCTCTCTCTCTCTCAATCTCTCTCTCTCTCTCTGTCTCTCTGTCTCTCTCTCTCTCTCTCTCTGTCTCTCTGTCTCTCTCTCTATCTCTCTCTCTCTCTCTCTCTCTCTGCAGCGCTCTCTCTCTCTCTCTCTCTCTCTCTTCTCTCTCTCTCAATCTCTCTCTCTCTCTCTCTGTCTCTGTCTCTGTCTCCCTCTCCTCTCTCTCACTCTCTCCCTCCCTCTCTCACTCGGTCTCTATCTCTCTCTCTCTCCTCTCTCTCCTCTCTCTCTCTCTCCCCCCCTCTCTCTCTCTGATTACTTTTCCCAGCACAGCCAGCTGTCGAGTTATCCAGTCACCAGTCGGTCACCCGGCAAACATCAGGCTGACAGCCCAACCAAGGATTAGTAGGTGGCCAACCAGCCAGATCCCTGCACTCAAGGTCGACGAACTGTTGAAGGGTCGAGTCTATAAGCGGCCTGAGATGTGGAGAATGTTGTTGTCATGAAAAGATGTCATGTGTAAAGATCACTGGGGATCACAAAGCACTTTGTGTACATGTTTATCTGCTGGTATGGGCCCAGGCACGCTCATGCGTGCATGTAGGGGTGCAGATATGAGGTGTCGAGGAAGCTGAGGGTGACGAGAGGAGCAAACAGTCACAGTCGCTGCATTCATGCCATTTTAGGATCCCCCTGCTGCTGTTTATGGCCACCATTCACCTCCTATAGGTGGTGTGTATTTGGACCACTGACGCCCTGATGACATACTCAGGTGCTGGACCTCCAGAGATCGCTGACACACTCTGTTGCTCTGGATGCTCTATAACATCTTTGTTTTATCAGTAAACAGCAGCAGGTGCAAGTTGTTTTATGACCGTAAGATTCCTGGGTTGAATACAAAGGCCAGCAACGCTTCCTTCCTTCCTCAGATATTGTTGAGTTGCCCTTGAACAGTTATTTTGTAACTTTATTTTGAACATACATTCCACATGAAGTCTACTTCTGTAAGGCACAGGATGAGGCAGAGACAGAGGAAGTGTCCTTCCTCATAAAGCTCCCTGATCTGCACCATGATGTGACCCAGAGTGTAAAAATCGAACAAACAGTAAAAGATATATTTCCTACTGAACAATGCACAGGACGCTTCCTCCTGCTGCTGTTGGGTCATGGTCTACCTATTTAAACTAATGCATAACATGTGCACAAAGGCCTTTCCTTACATGCTTAAACAAGCATGTTCATGTATTGTGACTTCTTAATTCTCTTCCTGTTGAGTAGAAGTTTGTGTTCACTCTGGCTTTTTACAAATAACCCGAGAGCTGCTAACGTGCACAGACAGGTAGGTCATTCATTGAACTCTGGGTGACTGTGGTCCTGCATCACCTGCGCTCCATGGAGCCACACGGGGAAACATAAACACTTTACTGAACCTTGTGTACATCTGGTGTCCCAAAGATCATTGTTAGTCGAGACTGCAACACGACTACATGTTGTATAATAATCACAACCAGGTACAAACTGCGTGAAAAGACAGTATTATTACAGGAGGAGGTTATTGGTCATTATGTTTCACTCACTCTTTAATAAGAACCTGATAAGCTCCATGAAGACATGAGCACAGAGCACCGTGTGCAGGACCAAGACGTCACAGGGGAGTTTAAAAATGTTTTTTAATTCCTTTCTGTATGTAGCACTTACATTGGTTTGTCTTATGTGAAGCTCTTCTTCTGCACTTCAATGATTTCACCTATTTGAAGCTAATGTACTTCCAAGACTTGCGAGTGGCCGACCGGCAGTTCCACAGGCCACCTGTGACGAGGTGTTGGGTCTGAGAGGAGCGGGTGGGATGGTGTTGTGAACATGTGCGAGGCCTGTGATATCTACAAGAAGAGACATGAACTGGGATGGAAAATATACACGTAGTAAGGCGAAAGACTCCTTTGTCTTTGTCCTCCGAGTCTTCGTCCAATGAGGCTGCCGCACCAACAACTGTCTTTTTTTTAAATTAAGACTTAATTACGTAGGTGGCTACAGCTGTGTTAGCTACACCCACTGTGATCAGTCCACTGATGGCTTACAATGAAACTGATTCAGGAGTCAAGACTTCAAAACAAAGTACACTTTCGCAGACAACCTATTAAAAAGCTACACACTTTAACACTCAGTGAAACAATATTCTCTCAGTGTGGTAGAAGATCCTCCAAGATTCAGAAGCACTGCAAAGAACAGTTATTTAGTGTCTTCATGGGTCGAGGTGCAGTCGACACAGGTGAGTGTTCAGCAGGTGTGAAGACTGTCTGCTGTCCTCACATCAATGGGGAGGTCGTTCCACCATGTTGGAGCAGGATAGCAAACAGGCGGGTTTGTTTGATGGAAATCTGGATCCCACTCGCAGTGAGGGAGTGGCGAGCCGATTGGTCGATGCAGAGTGAAGTGAACACGCTGGGGTGTCTGATTTGAACACGGCCTGGATGTAGGAAGGGGCTGATCCATTCACAGCACGGTGGACCAGCACCAGAGTCTGGAAGCAGATTTGGGCCGCCACTGGTAGCCAGTGAAGCGAGCGGGGAAGCGGTGCATTGTGGGAGAACTGGGGGAGGTTAAAGACCAGTCGGGCTGCTGCATTCTGGATGAGCTGTAGAGCTGCAGTAGTCAAGGCGTGATGTGACAAGAACAAGAACCTGCGTCGCCTTCTGAGTCAGTAGGGGACGTATCCTCCTGATGTTGTACAGAGTGCGTCTGCAGGAGCGGGTTGTTGCAGCGATGTTGGGAACAAAGGTCAAATGTCAAATGTCAAACTCGATAAGAAGAAAATGAACCATGAGCAGGTAGAGTAGTATTCTTTAATAGATACACAGAAGAGGCTCCAGAATGCAGGTTCAATCATGGACATATATTATTAACAGAAGAGATGCTCTGCTCATATGAATAATCTGAATCCACGCATGTCAAACCTTTCTGTCGTGGTGCATCTCGATGGGATCTCAGTGCCCAGTGCACTCTTAACCAAACCCTTTAAACTCATTGCACCCTTTCTAAAGAGCGTTATCAGGTTGACTCCAGAGAGCGTAGACGTGTGTCAGCACACTGTGTCAGCACACTGTGTCTGCTCACACCTGGATTCAGCAGCATGTCACTTTCCCAGACAAAGTGCTGCTCAGCAAAACACTGAAATATTTTCTTCTGTTTTGCTTTCTTGACTTGAGAAGGAAATCATCTGACATGTCTTCAGAAGCTCTCCTCCTCCTGTCCTCTCTCTGCAGCGTTTTATTTTCCAGTAAGGAAATAGTTTATTGGCTGCGACGGTGGTGGAGCTGTAAACTCCTGTAAGAGCGTGATCCCTAATCCCTGAGCTGGATCTCAAAGTAAGCCTGTTCCTTACAGTGGGCTCTTTGGAACCAGCCCGCACCACATGCCTCCACTGGCTGCCGGCCACACTGGACACACACACACACACACACACACACACACACACACACACACACACACTCTTAGGTATGCGACACCACACAGATGGAAATAGATATAAACACCATAACACACACACACTAGCAGATAGCGGCGATTAATAAACATAAACACGTGCTCATACCTTTTCATTCTAGGGCTTCTGCTAAAATGAAAAATGACAGAAAACTATTAAGATTATAAACATTATAGACGAAAGATTATTTAAAATGCTTTACATATTTTAAGGAGATGCAGTGAAAGACACTTATTTCACCCCCCAGTTCTGTCAGAAATAAAAGCCCCATAAATCTTAAAATGTCTCTAATGAATGATTTTATAATACAAATGATAAAGCATCTAATAAACACCACATCACATGTAACATTTACTTTGTAATATTGCACCCCCATGTGTTCATAGAAATCTTCCAACTCGACTGCTTTCTTAAAGACAAACAGTAAATGTGTTGAACTGCCTGCAGACGTGAAGACTCGCAGACATGGCGGCTGTTCCAGAGTCGGTTATAGTAAAGCTTACATGTCAACAGCCACGCAAACGTACAGTCTGTCACTAAACAACACAACTGTTTACAGTGTAAGCAGCCAGCATAAAGGATTTCAACCGAAGCCCACACAGTGCTGAGCCCGATGGGGGAGAGGGTGATCTAATCAGCGTCCATGGGAAGCAGCTCTGCAATATTGACTCAACAGTTTTATTACTCTGCTGAGTCCTCGACAAAACACGCTGCGCTTTCAGTCAAGAAAGGATCTGCTTTGTGGCTCATCAAACTTATTTCATTCTCTCTAGTACCTTCATTTCTCAGCTATTTGTATCGGGGCTCCTCCAAGGTGCTGCGACCTCTGACCTCCAGCATGAACTCTGCATCATTGGTTTCCCATCGAGGTTTTTCTTACAGTTGCACTCACTTTAAATCACGCCACGTGTTGATGTATGCATTGATACACATGCCTCTGTGCTTCTCAGTTTGAGTGAAAGGCTCCAAGTATGAAGTTATTTGTGTTGCTGCAGTGACATCGAGCATTCAAGGTAAATGTTGCTGCGGCGTCCTCGTTCTGCAGCATACCTGTGCGTCCTGCCACACCTGTAGCCTGTTGTGATTATGTGTTCTCCATCTGCTAATTATGTGTCTGGCAAACAGCACAAACAGGCTGTAACTGCAGGGTGATGGGAACATACCATGTTTTACTAGCATGAAACGCTGTTTTTGCATGTTGTGCAAGTTATTTTCCCCCGTGTGAGACGGGGGCAGACTCTTTGGCACTGACGGAAAGTCTTGAATAATAAAATGTGCTTACAAAACAATGCACACAAAGACACATGTATGTATGTTATTACAGGTCTGTTTAATTGCAGCCAACAGTTGGCCTGCTGGGCTGAGTGTAGGTCGGAGCAGCTTTGTTTTATTTGACACAATACTTCAGAGGTTTTGTACAAAGTAACATTAATGTGAATGAACTTGGCACATTGAAGGTGTATTCTCAGGGCTCAGACAAGTCTGTGTATACTTTCAAGTCTTCCCAGATACACAGGATGTTTGTGGAAAGTCTGTGTTATGTAATCATAGTATCTGATGTGCGGTCTTGTTGTCCTGCAGGGAAACAGTCGCTGTGGAAACATCATACCGGGAATATTTTGGATCCTGTTCTTCCAATCCCGTGTTTTTCCATATAATACACTCACACCACCAGACAACACAAACATTTCCTTGCTTGGTAGTCCTGAAACACAGACAGAGTGTGTGTGCGTGTGTGTGTGTGTGTGTGTGTGTGTGAGAGAGAGAGTGGTGGGCAGTATTACATTCCTGTCTTCAACACAATGATGAGTGCCAGTAAACAATGTTCTGTCTGTCTTTCCCTGCGAGACACTGAGGAATCATTTAATGTTCAAGTCTCCATACAGACTTCCTATTAGTCCTCTGTGATAGGCTATTACACACACACACACACACACACACACACACACACACACACACACACACACACACACACACACACACACACACACACACACACACACACACACACACACACACAGTTTCATCTGCTTCCTGGTTGGACTGGTGAGTGGGTCAGTGTGGGCGGTCAGTGTAAATGATGACTGTAGATGTACTCTGTGCTACACTTACAGGCTGCAGGCTCACAGTCTTATCGGTCCGCTCATTTAACGTATGTTGAACTATTCCTTTAAGTTTTTCAGTTCTTCACTTCAGCTTCTGGTGATTATACTAAGCTGGGCTCAACAAGCAGCAGAAAAATATCCTTTAAATACTTAAAGCTATAATCTATATTTTTACAACAACAATGTATTAAACGACCCTACAGAGAATAATCACGTGAATCTGCAGCTCATCGTTCAGCTCATCGTTCAGCTCATCGTTCAGCTCATCGTTCAGCTCATCGTTCAGCTCATCGTTCAGCTCATCGTTCAGCTCATCGTTCAGCTGTCCGGCCCACAACTTTAACATTTTAACATAAACCTCCGTTCACTTTACCTGCTGAGCATCAAACAGGCAGAATAAATTAGCATCGAGCTGGTGAACACAGCAGATATTCCTCTGGAGATGAAAGACGCAGGATATTGCTCTCAGATCAAAACATCAATTTAAAAGCTGATCATATATCAGTTGTGTGTTGTGTGTGTGTGTGTGTGTGTGTGTGTGTGTGTGTGTGTGTGTGTGTGTGTGTGTGTGTGTGCAAAACCTGTTTATGCAGCTGCCAAGTGACTAAAACACAAAACAGTGTTACACCTTTTTAAATAACACAGCTTCAGTCTAAAACTGTTTTAAACAGTCACATCCTGTGTGTGTATGTGTGTGTATGTGTGTATGTGTATGTGTGTGTATGTGTGTATGTGTGTATGTGTGTGTGTGTATGTGTGTATGTGTATGTGTGTATGTGTGTATGTGTATGTGTGTATGTGTGTGTATGTGTGTATGTGTATGTGTATGTGTATGTGTGTGTATGTGTATGTGTGTATGTGTGTGTCTGTGTGTGTGTGTGTGTGTCTGTGTGTGTGTGTGTATATGTGTGTCTGTGTGTGTGCATGTGTGTGTGTGTGTGTGTGTGTCTGTGTGTGTGTGTCTGTGTGTATGTGTATGTGTGTATGTGTGTGTGTGTGTGTCTGTGTGTGTGTGTGTGTGTGTGTGTGTGTGTGGGTGTGTCTGTGTGTGTGTCTGTGTGTGTGTGTCTGTGTGTGTGTGTGTGTGTCTGTGTGTGTGTGTATGTGTGTATGTGTATATGTATGTGTATGTGTGTGTCTGTGTGTGTGTGTGTGTGTGTGTGTGTGTGTGTGTCTGTGTGTGTGTGTGTGTCTGTGTGTGTGTGTCTGTGTCTGTGTGTGTGTGTGTGTGTGTGTGTGTGTGTGTGTGTTAGAAAGAGAGAGACAAGAGTCTGTAGCTGTTTTTGTCCCTCAAGGACATTTGACCAGATTACTTTGTGTGGAGCACGAGGCTTTGGGAGAGACGGGTACAGGCAGTCCAGATAAACCTTTCATTAAGAGGCTCAGTTCAGATTGGATGACGTCAGGTGTGGACTGGTCTGTACGGGATACTCAGGTCACCATATGCTAATCTTAGACATTACCTGCATTTCTTTTTTGTCCATATATTAATATATATACTTATATATAGTTTCCTATCTCCTAAACTCTTTGCATCTTTTTGTCTCCTGACTACTCGCCTCGTTTCCTAACTTTAACGCCATGCATCCCATCCATCATATGTTTGGGTATATAGTATTTAGTATGTGTGTGTGTCCCCGTGTGTGTGTCAGCCCATACATCCGGCCTGCACACGTGGACAACCTGAACCAAAGTCAATACGCTGCAATCCCGAAGCACATTTTCTTTCTGTATCGGTCCGTGTGTGCGTGCTAACGTCTCGCTCATCACTCACGACTGACTTCCTGCTGCTCCTCTCCGGTCGTCTATTAAACATGAGCGTCAGGCTGGAAAGCTGCTGTGTTTGGTGATGAGGGGATTCTAAATTCAGAGGAGTGAAAACTACTTTTTGTCGGAACGGCAAGAACAGATTTACTTTCTTGAAAAGCATTTTAATTCCCTCCAGAACAGATCAGCCAGGCCGAATGTGAGACTTTATTCTGCTGAACAGGTGGTTCATACAAACCATCAGAATAAAGTGGGTTAGATAATCTGGATGCTCTGATGGCTTGTCTCCAACCTGTCTGCTCATGCTCAGACACATCAGATTATGTTGCAGCGATGTCTCCTTGTTCTCGTCTGTTATCATAACTGAGAGAAACAACAGTACGATATTCAAACTGCTCACAAACAGGCACCTTAACCACGAGCTCATTCATCGTTCGTAGAGGTAGCATAAGATTAATGTTATTAAAAGTGACTTCACATATTCCTGTAGCTCAAAGTTATTAAAAAGGTTATTTTGTGCTCACTTTGAGCGTGTTGGGTTGTACACAGGCTGTACACAGAGCGAGGGTGTGCGTGTGGTTTCTATACTGTAGTATGAGAGGGACACACACATGACCATAAACATGCACGTGTGTGTGCGTGCGCTGCCCTACTTCCAAAAAGATCAATATTGTTGTAAATTAGACTTGAGGGCTGAAACAGGATATAAACCTTTTATACTGCAATGTGTGTATATTGTGCATGTGTGTGTTAGTGTATGCATTTCTACAGTATGTGCACTTTAGTAAATGACTGTCTGTATTCTAATGTGGGTGTGTGTGAATGTGTGTGCACTGGAGTCGTGTGTATGTGCATGCATGTGTGTTTATGGTCAAATGAAGGCG